>NC_081546.1:26845250-26845433 GCF_901000735.1 Corylus avellana
TTTTCTTTTTTTCTTCTGCTTCTCTTCTTCTTCTCTTCGCCCTTTCTTTTTCTTCTGCAGCTTCTCTTCTTCTTCTTCTCTTCTTCCTTTCTTTTTCTTCTGCAGCTTCTCTTCCTCTTCTTCTTCTTCTCTTCTTCCTTTCTTTTTCTTCTGCAGCTTCTCTTCCTCTTCTTCTTCTTCTCT
>NC_081546.1:26845707-26859733 GCF_901000735.1 Corylus avellana
GCCTTAAAGTGACTGATGATCACATTCTCAAAATGAATGTTTATGTTATATTTATATTTACATATTAGCCTTACTTGTTCATAAAAGAAAAGGCAAGATACTAATAAAAATTGTAAAAATTGACAAAGGTTGTATGTATGTATTGTTAAGACCAACCTTCTCACTTTAAATAGCTAGAAGTATGCGTTTTCAAAATTTTCGATTACGAAACTGTAGGGCATTCCCTAAAAGTTTTGTATTTAATTTTTTGTAAAACTCTTTTTTTTTTTTTTTTTTGTATTTTTTTTTTTTGGTAGTTTTTTTTTGAGAAATGTGTTTTTACCAAAAAAATAAAAGAAAAATAAAAAATTCCAAGAATTATATTTAAACTTTTTATAAAGTTCAGTATAATCTTTAATTAGAATTTCGAAATGGGACTTTTTTTTTTTTTTTTTCTCAAGGTGGGATTAACCTCACATGTTCTCCTTCTATTATGAACATCACAATTTTTACATGAATATTCAACCCTTGAAGTCAGATAACCATCTAACTTGAACCAATATTGTTATTTTGTAAAATATATATTTTCCTAGTAGCTTAACTCATGAAAACGAAACAAATGTAAATTTAAAGGGATTTTTAACATAATTTTTACCATATTTTCTTCTAGAACATGATGAACATCTTCATGAAACCATAATTTATTGTGCTTGCCAAGTTCTTCGGGTGATTCTTGTCGAACAATTTCTCTACCCATTTCTTGCAGCAAGTCATGCATCACCAACGATTTATCCGAAAACTCAGTTATGACACATTTATTGTTTAGCTCTTCGATGCCACTATATGAGTGAAAACCACAACTATCTAGTATTTTTGTGACATATTCTACATTCTCTCATTCGAAGAAACATGCGATGTCAAGGAAAATATTCTTTGCATTTTCATCTAATCCATCAAAACTTATTAGAAGTCATGTTTGAATATCATCGTGAGGAATTATTTTGTGCTTGTCCAATTTATTTTTCCAGTAAAAGATATCTGTAACGCCCTGATATTTGAGCTAGCAAATATCGAAGTCGTGACGCTGCAACTTTAGAAAATACAATCTTACAGTGGAGTATGTATATTTTTTTTTTCTTTTTCTATGACCTAGGAATAACTTACACAATACAATTGAGCTGACTGAAATACCTCGAGGTGATATAAAATAGAAACTTGGTTTTCATTACAACATATGTACACACTAGGTGTACCAAATATATGCCACAGACAGCACCTAAATTAATATAGTAATATTTATTAAGTTCACACATATCACCATACGTAATAAAAGTGATTAACAAAAATGAGTCTTGCTCCATAGAGTACGCATCAATCCAGCAGTAGATGGTTTATCAACCATCAAAACTAGTAAAAGGACCATCGTCCTCACTTTTTATTCCTGCATCAAGATCTATGTAAAGATGACGTTATCATATTTACATAGGCAAGCAAGTGAGTAATCTATTTTCCTAGAGATAAAGACTAAAAGGACTAGTTTTGAACAAGTAAGATTAAAGACTAAAATATATAATAATGAATGAGTAATGAATGCAGCGTAATGACAGATTAATTTGTGTTTTATGATAATCTTTCTTCAGACCTCTTGTCATGACCTCTCAGCCCGTTTACGTCCGTTATGTCCCTCACACTTTAGAGGTTTACCTGTTTGGTGCTGGCCACTACACCGCCCCAACTTAGTTATATATTAGGCTTGTTGGACAGTTATATACCCCATCCACTAAGATACCTACAGTTCCTCACGGCAATCTACCCAGCTTGTTCTTAAGGTGGCTATCTTATCAACCCATTTTATTAGACACATTATGTAGCAGTTGTATTGCAAAATTATATTAATAAGACAAAATAAGAATTCCTATAACAATAAAACAAAGCTAGTATTCAATAAGTATATCTATACTTACACTCCTTAGTGTAGTATTCTGCTCGACTTCTGCATATAAATACATGCATACAAGCAATACTTAGTACATTCTCCAATAATATCATTGTTTAAAGACCCTCATATTTTTATATTTATTTATTATCAGTCACTTCATTTTTACTTACTCATTTTATTATATTAATCTAAGATAGTCACTTATAACTAGCTTTATGCCTGAATTCATTTTTGGTGACGAGGCTACAGGCCAGTATCACTAAATACAAACTAGTATTATAAATAATATATATAAAGCATGACTCATATTTCAGAGATGAGACCAATGGTCCATACCTACCAAAGTATAAATCAAAATTTAAATGTCAATAAAAGAAATGATTGAATGTAAATACTGAATTCATATTTCGGGGATGAAACCAATGGTCCGTACCGCCAAAAATATGAACAAAAATTTAAATGACAATAAAAGAAATGGCTGAATGTAAATACTGAATTCATATTCCAGGGATAACCGCCAAAAATATGAATTAAAATTTAAATGACAATAAAAGAAATGACTGAACGTAAAAGCTGCGAAGTAAATAATATATAGATAATATCATAAGCCCTTAATTGATTTTGTCGACTAACTCATTATTATTAATTCACTTGTATCTATTACGCTATTTTACATTATACGCTTATTGGGTCTTTAAACAATTAAATGAGAACAAGTGATGCAAGCAATAAATCATGATATTTATACAAGAAACACTTACCCAATAATCCTTAGAAGTAAAACTCTACCAAATCTTCTCTAGGTAGCTAGTTTAGAAAAATAAGAACACTTGAACACTATAAGAAAGATCTAAGCTATATGGTATTTGACAAGAACTAAGAAATAAAATGAAAGGAGGAGCAAACAATTTTACTTGTTCTAAGATTGTAAATGAAAAGCTCAAGTGAAAGTGACTTTAGCTTAGGCTCCATTTATAAGAGAATGAATGGTTAGGATTTATTTTTACACATTTGATCTTAGGGTTGAGATGTATTTAACCAAAAGAATGAACCTAGTCCATATTTCATGCTCTATACCAATTAGTATTTTCGTCCAAAATGAGGGCAGTGTATCCCGATTTATTTTTCAATGTCCAAATGTACTCCAATTGACATGAAATTTTGAGAGCAGATAGAGGACTCCGAGACAAACATTTTATATTTTTGGTTTGACTTCATCCGACTTCGTTTGTGTCTATTTTTGGCCTATACAAAGTTTCCGATTCAACTTAGGCTTTAACTATTTGCATTCCCACTTGGCCACTTGCCTTAATAAATTATTATTATCATTATATTTCCCATAACCCTCATTACTAGAAGACTTTAAAATTTCAATAAAGGTAGCTAGCCTTGGTATCTTTCTTTAGCAATTTTAATCTCATTTAGAGAGTATGAAAATTAAGACACTGCTTTTTAGGCTAAAAACTGAAAAGCTTCAAATTAATTTATGACTTCACTAAATGCCAATATAAATAGTTTATTTACTAGATTGGGTTTAATTATGCCCATAAACATATTAGTGAAGCTAAATTTATAGAATTGAAGTAATATACATAAGAGGTCAAAAATCAATGTAATATACCTTTAACACTTAATAGTTATTTAATATCATTAATCCACATATCATTGTTCTAATTTATCGATTATATTTTTAATCTATTTAATATTATTGAAATAAGTGTTTTAAAATCTAGATCGTTACAATATCTTTACCTTTTACACTCAAGCCTAACACTTGCAAAGCTAGTGGCAATCCTCCAGCATAACACACTGCATCGTTTGTGACTTTCACATAATCATCATCAGGTCTATCTCTATCAAAGGCATGCCAACTAAAGAGCTTATAAGCTTTGAAGTAACCCAATTCCTTCACCTTGTAGGTTAAAACTTGATGTTTAGTTAGTAAATGTTTATCTCTTGTTGTTATGATGATTCTACTTCTTAAACCAAACCAATTGCCTTTTCTAACTATCTTTTCTAATTGGTCTGAATGACCCACATCATCAAGAACTAGAAGTATCCTTATTAAGCGAAGCCTTTGTTGTATCAAAGTAATTCCTGGATCAACATTGTCAACCATTTGACTTGAGCCTCCTAGGATTTTAGAAATAAGTTTAATTTGCAAATGGATCAGGCCCTTTTTGTTGGAAGTTTCTCTAATGTTTTCAAGAAAACAACTATCTTCAAAATGAGAAGCAATCGAATTGTAGATGGCTTTGGCAAGAGTTGTCTTACCAATCCTGCCAGTTCCGAAGATCTCTATCATGCATGTGCTGTCATTATTCTCTATATCTAAAAAGCGACTTCATATCCTGTACATGAGACTTTATTCCAATTGGATATTGGGCAACTTGAAAGTATGTATTATTAACTAATTTTAAATTCACCCGTTCGATGATTTCGTCAATAAATTCAAGTTCATTCCTACCGATACAAAAAGATAACAAAACATACTAACTAATGAGTTACCTTCAGATAAAAAGAAGAGAAATTATGCATTAAAAAAGTAGGACTAGAAAGAAAAGTTAGTGATACATAACTATGAGGGGGTTTGTTATGCACCATAGCACTATTCATACTTTTTGTAAAATAATAATAATCATAATAATTGGTATAGAAAAATGAAAAAGTGGTATTGACAAACAACCTCGATATGTGCGCAACAAATAGAAAGTTCATTTTCCATTTTTTTTTTAAGTCATGAAAAAGTTATTTAAGCAAATTATCCCATCTAAAACAAAAGAATCGGCCGAATTTAATTAATTTTGGAACAAAGATTACTTAAAAGATTAATTACAAGTAGACAGTTTTAAATGTAAAATAGTTCACATGCATGCATGAAAACATGTGTATATGGGATGTACCATAATTAGAAGAAAAAAAGAACAATATAGAAGGAAGACAGCAAAGGTGGTTAGAAATACTTGTTTCCTAAATACATCCCGGATAAATTGGCCACTTCTTTTAGGGCTCTCTTCCACCCTTCCACCTTCATTTCATCATCGTTGAACCTTTTTGCAAGTTCAGTGAATGCTTCTCCACCCTATTGGTTTGACGTCGTACTTCCAAAGGATTTACGTCATAGAACAGTGGTAGAACTAGTATCTCCCATGTCCTTCTGCACTCGAGGATCTTCATCAGCTCGTCCAAGCACCATCGGGATGATACGTAGTTTTTAGAGAGTACAATGATCGAAATCTTTGACTCTTCAATGGCTTTGACAAGTGCCGGTGAAATTTCCTCTCCTCTTCGAAGTTTGTCATCCATGAAGGTGTTGATTCCTTTTCGACATAAATTTGTGTATAGATGAGCCACAGCGCCGGTCTTGGCTGAGAGAAGAGGCCATATCGTATAAAAGAAAAGAAAATAACAAAGCAGAGGGCTTCATGCGACTATTGTTGTGTATTTAGGGATTTATTCTTAATATTCAAGTTATTTCTTTTCTATGTCTTTCTATTTATACATTGTTAAGTATTTTAATATTATGAGTAGCTAAGGATAGGGGCGAAGCCTAGTATTTTTATCAATTGTTCTTCATAGATTAATGACTGAATTTTGGAGATGTTTTTTAATTTGAGAATAATTTCATGTGACAAGTTTATTTTTACTCATTATGATTTTTGTTTATATCAAATGCTTACTTTGTTTGATTTGTTATTATTGAAAAATATATTGAGTGCTTAATTTCTTGTCACATTGTTATTAAAAAATCAAATTCTCAACAAATCCTTGTTCAATCCCTGTTCGAAACCTTGGAAGAAGACTGTCCAGAGTGGCCGAAAATGCCGCCATTGGAGCTACCATGCACCGTTCGAAGAATTAGATCGTGCTGCCTCTTGCCGACATGGTGATCCAATTACCTCGATCATAGCACCAAACCACAGATCCGCCACCGCCAAGTTCAATCCACCAAGAACGCCTCGTCTGAGCCCTGACGTGTTGCAGTTCTATTTTTGTGATGCATATACTCCACGTCCAGCCTTCTCCTTGGCGCATCAGCCACGTGCTGGTAGAGCTTCTCCATACCCTTCGCCATGTGGCATTCAACCCTAGCGCTATGTCAATTCTAGGCCACATTAGCCCTACTGTAGCATCAACCCTAGTGCCATGTTAGCACCTATGCAACGTCAACGCTTTTACCACATCAGCACCCTGCCACGCCAGCACTTTGTCAGGCCTAATTTGATCGTTGACTTTGACCACATTGTTTGATGGTTGAATATTGACTTTGACTGTTGTTGCAAGGGTTGGCAACGTGTTTTCTAGTTATCTTTTTGTCATGATTTCATATGTCACAAAACGTGATTCTTTATCATGTTCAGGCTATATTGGATGGCACAAATTACATTCTAGACGGCACAAATTACACTCTGATTTTGCATTTGAAATCTCGAGATGACACAAATCTCTAGATGCTCAGTCCCAATCTATGTGTAGTTTTCTTAAAGGTTGCAAGCTTTTGTTTTATGTGACAGGGGATGCCAAAGAGCCCATTAAAGGCGCTACTTAAATTGATGAAGCTTTCCTTACTCACCTCATTGATTGGGATCGCAATCATCATCAGATTCTTACGTGGTTCTGCAACACCACTATTCCATCCTATTTCCATGCTATTTGGCAGTTTTGATGAAGGTAAGGGTGCTTGGAATATGAGAAAGCTGGTGTCCCTCTATATTTCTCA
Organism: Corylus avellana; assembly: GCF_901000735.1. Taxonomy (NCBI): domain Eukaryota; kingdom Viridiplantae; phylum Streptophyta; class Magnoliopsida; order Fagales; family Betulaceae; genus Corylus; species Corylus avellana. Next base: position 26,852,346 of record NC_081546.1, read on the forward strand.
ATAGTTTACTAAAGGCAATTACGGACCAAACAGTCATAACATCAAAAAACCTTAAAACATTTGTTAATAATCAAATGGTCAAACTATAATAAAAACTTGTTAATGACTAACAGTCAAAACCGCAAAAACCAATTAAATTGATTTAGTTTTTTGTCATAAAAATGATGAACAAGCTTCCATGTCTAATGGTAAATTTTTTTGAAGAATTAGTAAAACCAATTGCTTTAAAAAATAATGTTTGTAACATATGTTGCTAAACTTTGGCTCTTGCTCATAAAACTTTTTGACTCTATCCCTGGAGGAGGTTATCCTTTTCACCGTAAATATTCCTAGTGTTCTTTATGTGACTAAGGCCCTTGGCTTAGGCCCAATCCATTCAGCCCCAATTGTGGGCTTCTGGGCCTACAATAGCTACTTGGGCTGGCCAAGTGGGTAATGGGTATTGTCGTCTAGTGTAGGTTCTGCATCATCTCTAGCAATGCATCCATGCCTATAAAAACTAGGGTTAAGTATTTTTTTAGTACCTCGGTTTGTACTTTTTTATTTTTTTTTCCCTCTAGGTTTTCAAAACAGTCAAATCTAGTACCTCACCTATGGGAAAATACAAAATTGATACCTCGTTAATCTCTCCCGTGTCACTCCTAAAATATGCCACGTGTCCTAAAAATAAAAAATAAAAAATAATAAATCGAGGTACTTTTTTAATGTGTAAAAGGGCATCCACTTGATTCCAAGATACTCCAATACTATATATACTAACATGGGAGAAACTACTATACGAAAGTGAAGAGGACATGGAAAATCTATCAGGTGAGATACATGATATGTAACAAAAACAAAAACTAAACAAACAAAACCAAATTAAATGACCACAAAAACTAAAAGTAACAAAGGGTTGCTCCCACAAGTTCTAAGTTTATAGTCTTCAGCCAGACTTTCAACAATAGGTGCGTTGCATGATCCAAATGGCATGTGACAGTAGGCAAACGCACCGAAAGGAGATGTGAAGATGGTATTCTCTTGCTCGTTGGGATCCAAAGAAACTTGGTTGTAGCAGGAATAACCATCAGGCACACAATAATAGGGATGTCTAGCTAACCATTTCACCAACTTATCAATGAACGGGGGCGGGAAATGATCTTTCCTTGCAATGGCCTTCATCTTGCTGTAATCAATGCACCCTGGCCATCCTGGCTGAACACGAGTAGATAATAACGTGTTATCCTTATTCCTCCCCACGGTCACACTTGGCCACTTAGGCCACACATGAATGGGTCTAACCCATTTGCCCTCAGAAATCAACTTGAGAGGCTCACTTGCTAATGAATATGGGTTCGGGAATGATATCTCAATGGTTTCCCCTTTCTCCAGTTGCATCTCTAGAATGGGATCCAAAACGGCTTCAGCTTGCTCAACTAATTCATCAAAGTCTAGATTATATCCAAATTGAGCAAATCGTTCTATCACTGGGTCCTCCATACTCGGCTCACTCACAGTCTCAGCGAGCTCAAGTACCCTGTCAAGGTCCATATCGCTTCCATATTGTGCAAAATGCTCTATCTTAGGATCCTCAATACTTGGCTCATGCAAGGTTCCAGCTTACTCAAGTATCCTGTCAAGGTCAAGATCACCTCCAGATTGTGCAAAATGCTCTATCTCAAGATCCTCAATGCTTGGCTCACACAAAATCCCAACTTGCCCAAGTAGCCTGTCTAAGTCCAGATCATCTTCATCTTAAGTAAAGCACTCCACCTCATGGTCCTCCAAGCTTAACTCACTCACCTTCACATCAGCTATCTCTTCAATTATGCACACATTGTGGACCTCATCATAGTCAAGTGGATGCTTATTGATGTCGAAGATGTTTTGCTCCATTGTCATATTCCCTAAAGAAATTTTCATCACCCCAGTCCTATAGTTGATTAGGGCGTTAGCCATAGCTAAGAAAGGTTGCCCTAGAATCATAGGGATTTGACTCCCAACATTCAGAACTAGTTCCGTGTCTATCACTATAAAGGCCACAAGGAAATAAAACTTGTCCACCTTGATCAAAACATCTTCAACTATTCCCCTTAGTCTCTTGACTGACCTGTCAGCCAATTAGAGTGTCATAGATGTGGGCTTCAATTCTCCCAACCCCAATTGTAAGTAGACTGAATAGGGCAAGAGATTTACACTTGGTCCAAGATCCAATAGTGCCCTTTCAATCCGGTTGACTCCTATCATGCAAGAAATTGTAGGACACCCTGGGTCCTTATACTTGATGGGAAGCTTCCATTGAAGGATGGAGCTGACTTGCTTGGTCAGAAATATTTTCTTTGGGATGTATGTCTTTCTCTTAACAATGACTAAATCCTTCAAGAACTTAGCATAAGAGGGCACTTGTTGGATGGCATCCGAAAACATGATGTTTATCTGAACTTGTTTGAATACCTCCAGAATTTCAGCATACTACGCTCTCTTCTTCGGGGCCTTCAATCTTTCTGGATAAGGAGATTTTTGGCCAAAGCTCATAGGGGGGTCCTCAACAATGGGTATGTCTCTAGAAGGGTCAGCATCTCTCCCCTCGTTTTTGCCACTATCTTGCCCTTGTGGCACAGTAGGGTTCTCTTCTGGCAGAACCACTTAATTCTCCATTTGTCTCCTTGACCTAAGTGTGACAATGGATTGCACATATTGCCCATGCGCAGAATCTGAAGAACTTCCAACCGCAAACTGTCCCTTAGGGTTGGGCACTAGCTAACTCGAGAGCTTTCCCTTCTCTCTCTCTCACCCAAGTGATTTGTTATTTGTCCTATCTGACTCTCCAACTTGGGAATAGCTTGGGTGTTTACTATGGCAGCACTCCTCACTTCATTTATGGATTGGCCTGTCATCTGTATGAACTCCTTGAAAGTTTGTGATGTCTAAGATTGGAACTCCTTGAGCGTGTCTTCCAAAGATGAATGTGAAGATGATGCTGGCACTTGATTTGGGCCTTGGAATGCCAGAGGTGGCACTAAAAAAATCAAGCGACTTTGATTTTGAGCCGATGGAAGAAATCCGAGAGGATATTGACTTTGAGCATGATGAGAGGCTCCTCCCTAATTCATCGGCAAGTTCTACCTCCATGAGAGATTGGGGTGGTTCTCCACCCTGGATTATAGGTCTCCGAGTATGGCCCACTTGATTGCTTCCTATAATCATTGAAAGCATTTGCTTGTTCCATCGAATACTCGGCATAGGCCAATAAAGATGTACAATTCCGAACTGAGTGCATAGGACTCGCACAGATGGAACAACTTTCAGCATTGAATGTATTGGCTGCATTGATGGGCTGGCTCACAATGAGAGCGTCGACCTTTCCGGTGAGAGCATCTATCATTATCCTCAACTTCGTGTCTTCCTTAACCTCATCGATGCCTATTTTCTTGGGAGCTCAACTAGAGTTATCCCGACAACTTGAAAAATCCCACTGCTATGAAGTGTCGAACAACTTATCCAAAGCTTTGTATGCCTTATCTCTGTCAAACTCAAGAATGCTCGCCTATTCATAGACTCGATCATGCTACAGTTGGATTGAGTCAATCCTTGGTAGAAAACTGAACGAGCCTCCATTTCTCATACCATGTGGAGGAAACTTTATTTGTAACTCCTTGAATCCCTCCCAACTCTCTGAAAATTTCTCATCCCCCCTGAGTAAAAGAACTAATTTCCTTTCTACACACTCTTCAGAGAAGTTTTGAAATTTGAAAGTGGCACATATGTCACGGAATTTCTTCACATGACTATATGGATTATCATAATCCAAACCGTGGAATGAAGGTAAGACTTGGATGACGTGAGGTTTAAGATCAAAATGGGTAGCATTGGTTGGTGGCAATACTATGCATGAAGGGGCGTTTGTCACAACGGGTGTGAACAAATCCCTAAGAGATGTAGTGTAGCCCACATTCCGAGCTCTAGCTTGCTCCACTGTCTCAACTCTCGCATCCTCATTCTCAACCCTACGCTGCTCCACATTTCAGGGTATGTTATCTCCCACCTCCACAGTCTCTCTTTCAACTGGTGCTCTCCGATTTCTCCTAGGGGTTCTATCAATGTCGGGATCTAAGGGTATCAACTCTAGGTTCAAGGATCTTCGACCAAGCATACACCAAACAAGAGCTCTCAAATAAACTAAGTAACAAGAAACGAAATATTCACAAAATGAGAAAAACAAAAAAGAAAACAAAACAGAGAACAATTATTCAAAAAATAAATCATAAAGAATTAAAAAGAAAAACTTCCCACTTAGCTGCTGCTAGTCTATTGAAGATGGTTGCGGAGGTGTGTTGGAGCGCAGATGAGGCGCGATTGAGCATAGATGCACGTGGGGTGTGTGTCTATTGTGTGCTCGAGCGCAACTGCGGAAAGGTTTAGCGCAGGTGAGGTGCGCTCGAGCGTCTTGGCAGGGACTGGGCCCCTCGGATCTGCGAACAAGAAAAACAGCAACCAAACTTCTCTTTTTAAAAAAAAAAAAAAAAAAAAAATCAAATTACCGAAAATAAAATAAAATTAAAAAGAAATAAAATAAAATTGCAAAGAGGACAGAAAATAAAAATCTGCCTAAACTAGTAGAAAAACAAAATCAATTTAAACAAAAATCAATTTTCACAAAAACAAATAATTCCCTGACAATGGGGCCAAAAACTTGTTGTGAGTTTTAAAATGAGACTCATAAGCACACGAGTCGTGTGCAATATAGATTGTGCAAGTGTGATGCGTGCCAAATATTGCAAATTTGCATCCTTTACTTTACTTGTGTTAATCCTTTAGCTGTGTTATTATCTGATGTTCTGTGTTAATTTTGTATTTTTAGTATTTTGTAGGTTGTTGAAGAAAAACTACTTTTCGGAAGAAAACATACTTTCAGAAGACATGATGATGTGGTTAAGTTTAACCAAATCCAAGAAATGGTTAACTCGAATTAAAGATCAGATTAGATTAAAGTTCAGATTGGATAAAATTTCGGAATGGATTCAAATTCAGATTCTGCACACATCTTAGTATTTTGACCATAACTTTTCACTCAAGTCTTGGATTGAGGTGATTCAAGTGGCATTCGAAAGCTGACTCAAAATACTAGAAGTTATTTTGTAAAGGATTTTCCTAATTCGGACGTTTACTATTCCAAAATTGTCACGCAATGAAAGGATACAAACTTGGACGAATTTTATCCGATTTCAACTTGTAAAACCCTAAGTTTTAGGTCTATAAATAGGAAATTATCAGATTAGTTGAGGGAGGCTACGAATTTCCAGATTGTAGAGGAGAAAGAAGAGAGTTTATGGTTTTCCTAGCTTTTGGATCTCAACTTTGTGATTCTTATTTGTAAGTACTCAATTTTACATTATGAATTCAATCAATCTTGTTTTGTCTTTCAATAACATGAGAGGCTAAACCTTCAACTAAGGTTGAAGATGAAGCCTCACTTATGATTAGCAACTTTGTTTCATGTATGTAATATTTCCAAATTTAATGGTTTAATTGCTCTATTGTTTTACTTCTAATCAATTGGATTGAATAATTCTTGGATATCGTTTGTAATTCGAGGATACACTTGATGATTTAAGATTATTCAATGCAATTGATTGCTTGGTTTTCTTTGTTAAAAATTGGATTTTCCCTATGATTTATTCTCTGGTTACAATTGATGTTTTGATAAAGATTGGAAATTTTCTTGTGATTTACGGATACAGTTAATGATTTGATCGAATATTGGATTTCTTTTGTGATTTGAGTTATGAATGGATACATGGGATCTTTTGATTCATTCTTTGAAGCAATAGTAAAACAAACTTAAAATTTATATATTAGAACTTTGGGGAATATTGTAGATCATGAAATTATGTTGTTATGAATTTGTGAGTGCGGATTCCAAAACTTTAGTGCTTCGTCATAAGATTTCAATCACTTTAAATTGCTCATGCTTTTGCTTTTTCATTCAAACAAAAAAAAAAATCTCTCAAAAATTGGAACTAGATTAGGGTTTAATTAATTTAGATTTAAAATTGCTTTCAAGAATATAATTCCCTGTGGGTTCGACCTCGCACTTTCAATCCATTAACTACAATTAACTCGTGCACTTGCGAGTTAAATAAATTTGCACAACAAAGTGCGAGGTCGATCCACAGGGAATTGTGTCGTGAAATTCGATTTCTATCTAAGTCAATTCTATTTTAACCTAGTTCTGAATTTTGTGATTTTGTGGTGCAAAAAGGTAAACTAAATGAAATTTATTAAAAACAAATGATTAAATCACTAAGGTTTTCAGAATCCACCTCACCAAATCAAAGTATACATTCTCATGTGTTCATTTATACAACCAACAAACAATTAAACCCTATGCATGTTCTATGTTTTTTTTTTATAAAATTAATCTATCGAAACATTCAACGAATCCATCCTAATTACGAAAAACAATGCATATCCAACTTAAATCAAAATCATCCAATATATCCGTTTGATTAGCGAAAAACAATGGATATCCAATTTAAATCAAAAGATGCAATATATCTGTTGGATGAAACACAATGAATACCCAACGTTTAATCAAACAAATTATTAAACAATCAGTTAAAAGGGTTAATCTTACAACTGAATTGAAATAGAACATATAAATAAAAGTCGGAATTGTACGAACATGAGAAATGTAAAACTGATCAACGGTGAGGCTTCATCTTCAACCTTAGTTAAAGGATTTAGCCTCTCATGATTGCACAAAACATAATAAAATGTTTTGATAACATGAAAACTAAAATCTTACAAAGGGAAATCAAGTTCATAGCTCAAAAACGACAAAAGTTCAAAGTTCAGGACTGAACGGCGCCCCCTTGGTGCGTTTACAATAAAAAATGAGATATTTATAGAGTTAATTAAGGTTTCAGCTTTATCAGGTCGAACGAGTGCGCTCGATCGCACTCGGCGTAGCGCTTGGGCTCTGCTGGCTTGATAGTGGGCGTGAGTGTGCTTGATCGCAATTCGCTTAATCGTTGGTTTGAATCTTTAGCTAGGTTATGCCTTTGATCTTGTTTAAAGTTGAGTTTAGCATTTCGTTATGATCAAACGTGTTTTTGTATGTATGGGGACCTTATTTTGAGATAGGAAGTCTTAGAACGCCTTTTGGTAACCTTAGAAATTGGTTTGGGAGGATAGGAGGATGCATGGACAAAATGTGGTTCCACCTAAAAACGTTCTGGGTGGACGTATGACCTCGAGCTCGGATGTACGGTCAGAAGCATTCCAGGGAACGCTATTTTGGCCAGTCGTCTGATAGCTCCTGTTCCATGCTCTAGGGTTGTTTTAAGTTAGACTTAGGACTAATAGAAGGTTTTCCCCAGATTTGAAGAACTCGGACCGTTTGGAGG
>NC_081546.1:26859833-26885894 GCF_901000735.1 Corylus avellana
CCTACTATTAATTAATAGCCATAAATTAAAGAATATAAAGCACATATATATAATAACCATATATAGTGAAAGCATTGCATAATTTTTATTATTAATTAATAGCCATATATATTTTGTTACCTAATATTAATTAATAACCATAAATTAAAGAATTCAAAGCACATATAATAACCATATATAGTGAAAGCATTGCATATAAGAGACAAGAGCATTAACTAGTTTTATAAAATTTTAATGGGTTTGAATATATCTCTTAATATATGACAACATATACCAATTAAATTTTGTTACTTAATATAGGTACCAATTAATATTGTTATCTAATTTTGTTAACCAATTAATTAAATTTTGTTACTTAATATAGGTACAAATAATTAATATTATTAATTAATTAATTTTTGACATGTGAAATAATGACACGTCAATAATTATTGATGTGTTAAAATGCCACGTCAATAATTATTGACGTGTCAAAATGTGACACGTCAAGAAATTATTGACGTGTTACATTTGACACGTCAAGAAAATATATTGAAAATAATAAGAGAAAAAAATTATATGATCACATATTTTTAAAAAAATACTATATACTTAAAACTAAGATAATACATATATGTATTAATATTCCTACAATATTGAAAACGTGATATGTATTAATACTATATCACTTTAATTAATAACCATATATATTTTGTTACCTACTATTAATTAATAACCATAAATTAAAGAATATAAAGCACATATATATAATAACCATATATAGTGAATATAGTGAAAGTATTGCATAATTTTTAGTATTAATTAATAGCCATATATATTTTGTTACCTAATATTAATTAATAACCATAAATTAAAGAATTCAAAGCACATATAATAACCATATATAGTGAAAGCATTGCATATAAGAGACAAGAGCATTAACTAGTTTTATAAAATTTTAATGGGTTTGAATATATCTCTTAATATATGACGACATATACCAATTATACATATACCAATTAAATTTTGTTACTTAACATAGGTACCAATTAATTTTTCATACCAATTAAAATTAATTTACTGCCTAATTTTTTTAATATATATTGTATAATTAATTTACTACCTAATTATAATTATAATTAATTATAATTATTGACATGTGGAATAAAGGCACGTCAAAAATTTTTGACGTGTCAATGGAACATGTCAAAAATTTTTGATGTGGCAAACATGAGTTACTGTTTGCCACGTCAATAAAGTCCCTATTTTTTGTAGTGTCGCCTTAATCTTTACTTAATTGCTTTATTTTGTTACATTAGGGACAATGTAAGTTTTAGGGGGAGGAGCTTGATGCTTGATGTTTGTTGTTGTTTTTGTGTTGTTTTGTTTATTTTATATTTTCACAAAAAAAAAAAAAACGTTTTGCTTCTTTAGCATGAGTTTTATGTTTTAAGTTCATTATGCTACTTCTGCTAAAGAATGTCATTGCCTTCATGCTCAATTTATTGCACATGCACATGGCCACATAAACATGACTCTTTGTTAAGGATATAAGTGACTTAGAATATCTTGAGGATAACAAATGTGGATATTTCTAACCCTTGTGACTTTTGAGCCAATCATTCTTTGTAGAGGGTAAATTTTTGTGAGATCACATGTCATTTGGAAGCGCAGAAATAAATTCATTATGTTAGTCTCATTATTCTTCTATTTGGCTGAATGCAAAAATCATGTATGTGATGCCACACTTGAATCTTTTGAAGTCATGAATATTGAAGAACTATGCAAATCCTTGAGAGATGAGATTAATCTATTTTTCTTTATTTTGAGCCTCAACATTCTTCATATGATACACTATCACTAGTCACCCCATTGAGCCATATAATTAGCCTTTCTTTCTTAAACCCTTTCTCAAGTGTTTCAAGAATGAATTTTATCAAACTATTTCGGTGTGGTGGATTAGTGATTCAAAAGAAAATGGAGAAAAAAAAAATTGAAAAAACAAAAAAGATCAAAAGAAAAGATTGGAAGAGAAGAAGAAGAAAAAAAAAGGGTGATGTTCAAGGGTGGAACGTATACTATGGAAAAGAAATATAAGTGCTTTATTGAAAGAAAATTGGAGAGAGAAATTAACTGAACATACAAAAGAAGCCGAAGTCCCATTTATCTTGAAATACTTCTCACTTTTACCATCACCTTTTTGTTATTTATTTCCCTTTTCTTTAACCCTATGTTATGTCCCAATAAAAGTCCTATTTGATCTTGAGGAGTGTATGGTTCAGACATGTTCATGACTAATCAATGAGTGTGGTGTAAATTATTTTCGGCATCCTTTCATGAGACTACTTGTTCTTTCTTGATTAAGCATTTTTCATATGATTTATATGTGAGATATTTGCCTTTGCTTACATTATTCCACTCACATATTCTTGAGAGTGTTACACCTATTTCTGAGTGGTTTTAATTGTTGATTGTTAACAACGGTAAGGCTTGAATCAAAACATACTTTCCAATAGAAATTCTATTTCATGTTTATTTGGACACCGAGAGAGTGTTTGCGTTGGCTAAAATTTTCATTCACATTGAGTTTTGAAGGCACAGGAAATTTCTTTGGTAGTTGTTTGGATTTTAACTTTTTCTTTCCTTGAGTCCTTGTTCTTATGCTTGTTTTGAATTGCTAGAGACTAGCAATAAGCTGGGGTGGGGAGATAATAGCTTAAATTAAAGTGTCTTTATCCTACCTTATTTTATATTAATTCTTGCATTTTATATTTAATTGTGGAATAATATTTAATTATTAAATGTGAGCTTAAAATGATATTATAATGCAAGTTATTGCCTTTTCTAAGAAAAAAAAAGGAATAAAAGAAAAGAAAGCCGAAAGGAGACTTTTCTCATGAATTTGCAAAGCCATGCGTAGGTGGGAACTAGCAAAACAAAGACGAAGAAAGAAGACTTAAAAGGAGAAAAGCTAACGTGGGGCCCACAATAAAATAAGAAAGCAGAAGAAATTGGACACCGTATGCGACACAAAAGGTCAAGACCGACTACAAAACCCCTATAAAAGGATTCTTATTATTTTGAAAAGGAGAAGAGCCACAGGGCCGGTCTTGGCTGAGAGAAGAGGCCATTCGGCATAAAATAAAAGAAAATAACAAAGCAGAGGGCTTCATGCGACTATTGTTGAGTATTTAGGGATTTATTCTTAATATTCAAGTTATTTCTTTTCTATGTCTTTCTATTTATACATTATTAAGTATTTTAATATTATGAGTAGCTAAGCCTCTAGCTAAGGCTAGGGGTGAATAGGCCTGGGTATCGGTCAAAACGGTCCGGTTAAGGACCTTATCGGTTATTAACCGATAATTTTCGGTTAAACGGTTTATTAACCGATACCGAACCAATAAGAATTTTAACCGATAATTTCGGTTAAAACGGTATACGGTTAAACGGTCCGGTTAAACCGGTTAACCGATTTAACCGAGAGCTTTATATTGATTTATTTTGTTGGGCCAAAAACCAAAAATGAGTTTTTTTGACTTTTGAAAGCCCAAATACTTTTTGTTGGGCTAAAATAACTTATTAAAAATGAGTTGTTTTAGGGACCAAATACTTTTTGTTGGGATCCAAATATTTGTTTTTTGGGCTAAAAATTGAAGCTTTTTTATATTGATCCACTTCAACTTTTTTTATATTATAAAATACATTTTTCCAAAGCAAATGGACTAATTAACATAATGAATGCTAATTAGACTAGCAAAACTAGTTAATGAAAAATGCTTTTACCAAAGGCAAAGAAATCCCATCAAATGCCATCACTTAAAAAAAAACATCAAACCTACCCAAACCCAAATTAAAATAAAATTCATTAATGAATAATAAACAAAGTATTAACTAATTAAAGTCACATAGCAAAAGGAAAATAAGTCATGGGCAACACCATTACACAAATTCGGAAACCTGTGTCACTTGTGGGAATTTGGAAACCACTCTAAAAGACTAAACGGCACCGTTTTGGGACTAGGACTAAAAAAAAAATAAAAAAAAAATCCGGTTTCTTATCGGTTAAATCGGTTAACCGATAAAAACCCCTTAACTGAACTGGACCGAATTTCGGTATACTTTTTTTAACCGATAAGGATATCGGCATATCGGCTACGGTTTATATCGGTTCGGTCGAAGCCGGTAGACGGCCGGTTAAACAGTAACGGTTAATTTGCCCACCCCCAGGGGTGAAGCCTAGTATTTTTATCAATTGTTCTTCATAGATTAATGACTGAATTTTGGGGATGCTTTTTAAATTGAGAATAATTTCACGTGACAAGTTTATTTTGACTCATTATGATTTTTGTTTATATCAAATGCTTACTTTGTTTGATTTGTTATGATTGAAAAATATATTGAGTGCTTAATTTATTGTCACATTGTTATTAAAAAATAAAATTCTCAACAAATCCTTGTTCGAAACCTTGGAAGACGACTGTCCAGAGTGGCCGAAAATGCCGCCATTGGAGCTACCATGCACCATTCGAAGAATTAGATCGTGCTGCCTCTTGCCGACACGGTGATCTGATTACCTCGATCATAGCACCAAACCACAGATCCGCTGCCACCAAGTTCAGTCCACTGAGAACGCCGCCATCTGAGCCCTGAAGTGTTGCTGTTCTATTTTTGTGATGCATACACTCCACGTGCAGCCTTCTCCTTGGCGCGTCATCCACGTGCTGGTAGAGCTTCTCCATACCCTTCGCCATGTGGCATTCAACCCTAGCGCTATGTCAATTCTAGGCCACGCTAGCCCTAGTGTAGCGTCAACCCTAGTGCCACGTCAACACCTATGCAACGTCAACGCTTCTACCACATCAGCACCCTGCCACGCCAGCACTTTGTCAGGCTTGATTTGACCGTTGACTTTGACCACATTGTTTGATGGTTGACTATTGACTTTGATTGTTGTTGCAAGGGTTGGCAAGGTGTTTTCTACTTATCTTTTCGTCCTGATTTCATATGGCAGAAAATGTGATTCTTTATCATGTTCAGACTATATTATATGGCACAAACTACACTCTAGATGGCACAAATTACACTCTGATTGATTTTGCATTTGAAATCTCTAGATGCCTGGTCCCAATCTATGTGTAGTTTCCTTAAAGGTTGCAAGCTTTTGTTTTATGTGACAGGGGATGCCAAAGAGCCCATTAAAGGCGCTACTTAAATTGATGAAGCTTTCCTTACTCACCTCATTGATTGGGATAGCAATCATCATCAGATTCTTACGTGGTTCCGTAACACCACTATTCCATCCTATTTTAGTGCTATTTGGCAGTTTTGATGAAGGTAAGGGTGCTTGGAATATGAGAAAGCTGGCGTCCCTCTATATTTCTCAATAGTTTACTAAAGGCAATTACAGACCAAACGGTCATAACATAAAAAAATCTTAAAACATTTGTTAATAATCAAATGGTCAAACTATAATAAAAACTTGTTAATGACTAACGGTCAAAACCGCAAAAACCAATTAAATTGATTTAGTTTTTTTGTCATAAAAATAACGAACAAGCTTTAATTTCTAACGGTAAATTTTTTTGAAGAATTAGTAAACCAACTGCTTAAAAAAATAATGTTTGTAACATATGTTACAAAACTTTGGCTCTGCTCATAAAACTTTTTTGACTCTATCCCTGGAGGAGGATATCCTCTTCACTGTAAATATTCCTAGTGTTCTTTATGTGACTGAGGCCCTTGGCTTAGGCCCAATCCATTCAACCCCAATTGTGGGCTTCTGGGCCTGCAATAGCTACTTGGGCTGGCCAAGTGGGTAATGGGTGTTGTCGTCTGGTTCAAGTTCTGCATCATCTCTAGCAATGCATCCATGCTATAAAAACTAGGGTTAAGTATTTTTTAAGTACTTCGGTTTGTACTTTTTTATTTTTTTTCCCTCTAGGTTTCTAAAACAGTCAAATCTAGTACCTCACCTATGGGAAAATACAAAATCGATACCTTGTTAATCTCTCACGTGTCACTCCTAAAATATGCCACGTGTCCTAAAAATTAAAAAAAAAATAATAATAAACCGAGGTACTTTTTTAACGTGTAAAAGGGCATCCACCTGATTCCAAGATACTCCAATACTTTATATACTAACATGGGAGAAACTACTATATGAAAGTGAAGAGGACATGGAAAATCTATCAGGTGAGAAACATGATATGTGGGTGATCTTCTTGCATTCTTTAGTGACTGTTAATGATTTCGTGCAGATTTGTCAATTGTCACTGCAGTCATAGCCCTTTATATTCTCCCAAGATGAAAACGGCTAGATTTGTCAATTGTTTAGACACTAGCACTGCACAGCTAAAACAGTAATGGGATATTATGTTCTGCTATTGAAAATTCCTCTTCAAGATCTTTACCAAGAACCACACAGTTTTAGCCAAAAGGGTAACTGAATTAAGAAAAACATGAGGGAATGAAAGAAAGAACCTAGAAACCAAGGTTTACACATGTAGAAATTGAAAGAGGATTGCTTTCTATTTAATCTTCACATATTGCTCAATCACTTGAAAATAATACTGGGGCTAGAAAAAATACCAACTGAGATCCAAAACCAAGGAAAGGTCCCAGCAGCAATAATCAAAACTCTGCCACCAAAGAAACAGAAAAATGTTGGTTAGTTTAAAGGAATTTGATTTGGTTAATCTTTTATTAATGCACTTAGAGGTTTTACAAAATCGATTGCAAGTAGCACCCACTTCCACAACCTTAAACATGTCCTTGCAAAATTCTTAAGTCGTAGGGATACGTACATTGATTATTTATGTGGAGATGAACGCAACAATAAGGTCTCATATAAAGTAGAAAAATTCATTTTAGAGTATAAATGCTCATTTTTTAGATTTAATTTTTTAAATTAAATTAATAAAAAATTAATATTTTAATCAGGTAAAACGGGGAGTTTTGAGTGGCCCTAACAGCTGTTAAAAAATTTTGATGGTAGGGAGTTTATTGTAGTTTTAATTGACCCAAGGAGTTAATTTCCGAAAAAAAACATCTAGGGAGTTTTTAATTTTGGCGCGTTGACCTAAGGACTTGTGATATATTTTCCTTTTTTTAAAAGCATAAATAAAAAAGAACACGTGTCTTATTTTTATTGGGTGTGATGTGGCAATGTAACGATTCCTTTAAGTCATTTAACGGAAAATGAGTTCAGGGAGTAAAATGTTATTTTGGCCAATGCTAACCGTTAGGGACCTATAAATTATTTTTTAAACCACAGGGAGTGATTTGTAAATTAGACCAACCACATAGACCAATTTTCCATTTATCCCTTAAATATATATTATATATATAATTATATTATATTATATTTTATTATATAACCCTAATGTGAAACGACATCATTTCACGTTAGGGTTTTTTGTTTAGGAGCGCAGCCTCCATTTGACCATTTCAGTTTTTAGGTTTCACAACTTTCACTTTCATTTCCTGCAGTCTCCTCCCTCCTGCCCTCCCTCGTTTCAGACGAATCCCCTTCTTTAAGCAGCCGTCAACCTCTCCTCTCAATTGCTAGTGTATTGCCCCGACAGGCCACCCTCTCCTCTCTTCTCTCTCCGAGTCTCCATCATCGGCCACCCTCTCCTCCTTTCATGCAGCCTCCCACTCGACCCAGTTGGCCAGCCAAGTCTCCAACTCTCAGACTCTCCTCTCGTCTCTCTCCAATTCTCCATCGCCGCTGCACGCCCGAGGGATCACCTGGATTGTGTGGTACGAAGCCGATGTAGACGATGATTATGCAGTGGGGCTATAGTGTTTCGACACCACATACCTACACTGCGGAGCGACTGCATCGTGGGGTCTCGGCGATGGAGAATTTTTTTAGGTTTTTTTTTTTTATTAATTACTTTACCAAAAAAATATTTTAAAATTTTCAATTGGGCTCCTTTTATAGCAATTTGGCCCAATTTGTTGTATATAGCAAATTTTGGTGCTAAATGGCCTTAAAAAGGCAAAAAGGCAAAAAAAAAAAAAAAAAAAAAAAAAAAGGGTTTAAGTGAGCCCAAAAAAAGCCCAATTCTCAAAATTGGCCCAAAAGACCCAACTTATAAAAAGTGGTTAACAGATGTGATTATTTACTTAATAGTCGCTAACCAACGGTTAGCGGATGCAATTACAGTTAGCAGTTTTAGTCACTAACCACTAATTGTAATTGTCTTTTCGCCCCTATCAGAACCCACTTGGCCACTCCAACATCACTTTTAACTCGCGGCTTCAAATGGCAAGGGATGAAAGACCATTTTATCCTTAACCACTAATTGTAACTGCCTTTTCACCCCTAACAAAACCCACTTGGCCACTTCAACATCACTTTTAACTGGCGGCTTCAAATGGCAAGGGATGAAAGACCATTTTACCCCTAAGCTATAATAGGCTTTTCAAAATAGTTTATTATTATTATTATTTTTTTGAAAAAAATTGACAACATTTCTAAACACGAATCACTTTTATAATATATTCAAAAGTACTTTCGGACATTAAAATATATTTTTAGAAGAAAAAAAATTACAATATAAAAAAGTATATCACAATCACAACATTGAATATTGTTGATGCATCTTAATATTAAAAATAAGGGTAAAGTCCTAATACTCACCTCAAACTACCACTTAAGTGATAATGTCCCCCCAAACTTTCAATTGTGACAATGTTAATCTCAAACTACCAAAATATTACCAATGTCCCCCCCCCCCCCCAAGATAGCAAAAATATAAAATATTCATAGATTTCTCAATAAGACAAAAAATATCCAACAATTAAAAAAATAAAAATAATAATTTTAATTAAAAGGAAAAAATTTCAATTAAAAAAATGATTTTTTTTTTTAATTTTAATTAAAAAACGATTTTTTTTTAATTTTTTTTTTAAAAAGAAATTTTTTTTTATTTTTTAAACGAAATTTTTTTATTTTGTTTAAAACAGAAAATTTGTATTTTAAAAAAATTATAAAACAAAAATTAAAAAAAGAAAAAAAAATTCAATTTTTATAATTTTTTTTTAAAAAATTTGGTCACCACTTAGATTATATATATATATATATATAGTTTTAGGTTTTTTTCTAGAAGTTTTAGTATTTTTTTTCTTTTTATTTTACCAATGGTAGTTTGGGGGAGAGACATTGTCACAATTGAAAGTTTGCGAGAAACATTGTCAATTGAGTAGTATTTTAAGGGGGTATGTGGATTTTCCCCTAAAAATAATAATAAAATCATTTATTTTTGATACGCCTCTTTAGGGTGCGTTTGAGATTGATTTTGAAAGAATAATCAGCATTTTTAAAAGATATCGCAAAACGTAAAGCATTTAGCATTGCGATTTAAAAAACACTTAATCTAAAATAGGAAACTAAGAAAAAAAAAAATTGTGATTTCTATAAGTAGGTTAGGGGTGGTTATTTGAAAAGTCGTGACTGTTAAGCCAAAATTACGATTTCGCATAACAAATATTTGATAAAAATGTACTTTTTTACACATTTTACTGAATGCCTTTGTGATTTTAAAAAGTAATGATTTTAAAATCGCACTTATTGAAACTACAATCTAAAATGGACCCTTGCTTGTTTGGGTGTTGTTTTATTTTTCACTATTTTTTGAATACATGTTTAGGGGTTTTTTTTTAAGCCAACTCAAATTTTTCAATCGAACTCAATTTTTCCAACCACTACCTAGGGGTGGATCAGCCACCCAGAAAATCGCATGGGGTGGTTGAGCCACCCCCATTAGCTTTGGGGTTGGCCAATCCACCCCTAAGGGTGGCCGATCCATCCCCAAGCACTTTTTGAGGTTGGCCAAGCCACCCTTATTAGATTTAGGGGTGACCGATATTGGGAATTGTGCTATGAATCCCAATAATTTTATATCTGTGCTGAAATTCAAATGTTTGTAATTAATATATGTTAACTGATTTGAGTATATAATATATAAAAGGGGAAAATTTACTTTACCCCATCTAAAGTTTCAGGAGTTTTTTCAATTTGAACTCCAAAGTTTAAAAATTGGCAATGTACCCCCTAATGTTTCAAAAATTTTCAATTTAAACCCTCCGTTAATATTTTCCGTTTAAATGGATGGAATTCATTCCACGTGTGTTTCACTTGAGATATTTATGCTTTTTCTTCTAATTTTGCCCTCAATCTAGATATCGAAATTACGAGATTACCTTCATTAAAACCTAAAGGCTTGTCTTCTTCACTCACGTACTACACCTTCTCTTCTTCACTCTAACACCCATACACCACACACCTGAAGCACGACAATTAGAAGAAAGTTCCGTTAGCAAGTCCAACTCCTCTCATATTTTTTTGGCGGGAGGTGGCCCCATCAATCAAAATCTCGTCGTTCCCAAGTCTCTTTCTCATAAATACCTTCCTCCCACTCCCAACCAAACCAATCCCCATTGCTGCTCCTTCACTGTACCAACCGCTTCCTTTACCTCCCATTCTCTCTCTGCAAGCAAAGCAGCAATAATGAAAAACAGGCTTCCCTTCTCAAACATTATCTTCTTCTTCTTCTACGTCGTTGTTTATCTTGGGATATGTACAAAGCTCACACTCTCGCTCACCCCAAACGGCCTGTCGTTGCTGTCTTTGAAATCGGCCGTAGATCAAATGTCGGACGTTGGCTTGGCTTTCTCCATATGGAATGAGAATGACACCACGCCGTGCGGTTGGCGCGACATTTCATGCATGAATCTCACTGGGTTCCCCGACCCAGTGACATACTAAAACATACATTTTTGCTACTTTTACCATAAAGATGATGAAAGGACTTTTAGTTATCTAATTAAGCTTCATACACCACAGCTAGCACAACTATATATCTATGTCTCTGCTCAGGCATTGCAGGTTGCACGCATGCAAACCTCACCGCACTTGCAGAAGGCCTTGCAAGAACCGGTGGTCTCCACACTCTCGGGGCATGTGCAGGGGTTACAGCCGCAATGCTCACCACATGCGCATGCCTCGTGATCATTTTCGGCTGCGGTGGAAGCCACGCTCGCGGGCGTGCATCTATTCACATAACATGTTAGATAACTCAAAAATCACCACAAAACTAAAACCCTTTTCCATTAATTCAACAAATTGACCTGCGAGCTACACCGGCAGGGTAGGGAGTAGGACAACCACAGGTGTCTCTGCAAACAGCAGAACCTCGTCCCTTTGTATCCATTTTCAGCACCTCAAAACTAGAGGATTTCCTTTCCACAAGCGAGCAGAATGTTTCTTTTTTAAGTATGTTTCCTTCCAGGCCTTGTATAGCTGCCAAGTGGACATCCAAGTACTAGAGTCGTATGCGTGGCATCGTAATCCACCATTGTCTGACGTGACCAGAGGTTTTGATATGTCTTTCTTCCCCTGTCGCCTAAAAGCAGAGGTGGTTAGTCCGCATGCAGTGGACGCGTGGCAATTTACGTGGCTATCCATGTTATAATTATCAGGTTCTTCAAAACAGAAGTATTTTCTAACAAATTTCTGTCGTCAAGATGTGAGCAACACGGTTTCACCAAGTTTATATTTTAAGATCTATCAACTTGGTCCAATGAATTCTTTGGGGGCATCTTTTCTTCCCCCATCATAATCAAAGAAGATTAAATTTAGGAATCTCCGGGGGTACATTCACTCGGATCTCGGGACTCTGGTGTATCGCCGGCAACTCAACCTCTACAGCAACAACATCTACGGTTCTATTCCTTCGCAGCTTTTCAACCGACCTCATTGCACAGCATCTTCCTTTACGGTAACAACCTCTCCTGTTCGATCCTTCCCTCTATCTGCAACCTTCCAAGGCTCCAAAACCTCGATCACTCAAACAATTCCTTCTCGGGACAGATCCCGAAAGCCCTAAAGAATTGTAAGCAGTTGCAGCAGCTGATTCTCGCAAGAAACAAGTTTTCCGGAAAAATTCCAGCGGGAATTTGGACGGAACTGGAAAACCTTCTCGAACTTGACCTCTCGGCTAACGATCTTAATGGATCGATCTCGGAGGATATCAGTGAGTTCGGCTTTCTCTCTAGAATGCTCAACCTCTCGTTCAACCATTTATCGGGTCAAATCCCGAAATCACTTGGGAACTTATCGGTTACACTGAGTTTCGATCTCAAAAACAATAACCTAAGGGGTGAGATACCTCAAACGGGGTCGTTTACAAACCAGGGACCCTGGAACTAGATTGAGGGCAAAATTAGAAGATAACATATTAATATCTCACGTGGGATGAATTTCATCCATTTAGATGGAAAATATTAACTGAGGGTTTAAATTGAAAAAATTTGAAACATTAGGGGGGTATGTTGCCAATTTTTAAACTTTGAGGTTCAAATTGAAAAACTCATGAAACTTTAGGGGGGTAAAGTGAATTTTTCCCTTTTATAAAATGTCTTTTACATGTTTATTACCAAAGTTAATCATATTTGTTATGCATGTGAAATGTTCTACGATTACATTGAATATGGCTATGGGTTTGAGTAACGTGGTTATCACATAAAGTCTTAGTATATAATCCTTGTATCCTAAATATAGATATTCGTAGTCCGTAAATAGAACTAGGCATTCAATTTTGAGTAAGACGGTTACACATCAATCTTGGTGATCTATCTTGATCAAGCTAAGCAGTGACTCTGGGATTGATGTGTAGTATGCTGAGATCCTAAGGCACTAAATGAACCAAGTAGTTGTTTTTCCACAAAGATATTGTCTATAAGGAAATACAATAACTCCTTAAAGACTATTTAGATTTTGGTTCTAAATTCTGAGAGAATTGTGGACTCAGATGTTTCATGTAGGTTGTTTTGATGTATCAAAGAGTGAAACCTATCATCGATCGAAATAACCTCAATACGTTGGGTGATCACATGAAATATTGTGGAAAAGCTTTTTTTTCCAAAAGGGAATTCAAATCCTTTGTCGGGGAACAAAGAGATAATAAATTTCTCATTGTTTTAGATTTTATGGATATTATTCTCATAGTCTTCGGTCGAAGCTTTTTGGTTGGCATACCAAAATATATACATGTGCTTTGCACAAGTATGAGAATAAATAAGTGACTCTAGGATAAAAATGTAGATAATTAAGTGGCAATATCCTTACCCTTAATTCTGCTACGAAATATTTCATGGAGAAATCATAAGTCAATATTAAGTAAGTTAAATGAATTAATTGTTTAATCAAAAATATTTATTGGAGTGCAGTCAAAATTATTTAGTGGAATTAATTATGATTAAAATATTATTACGTAATGAATGTCAGGGAGACATGGTTACAGACATATTTAAGCCAATAACATTTTTCCCTTAGGTCCCTTACCAAGCTGGTATTATTTAACCATAATAAGGCTTTCTTATTTATTGTGCTAAATGTTTTATTTATTTAAAACATGGACTAGAGAGATATGGTGCGATTGAGCTTGGGATAAAACCTAGAGGCATAGTGGAATGCATAAGGCCAGAGAATTTTTCCTAGCCCTATGCGTTGGAGACAGAGGAAGGGCCTGAGATTAAATTCCAAGCCTAGTTCACAAGGCATGGGGTGCATGGAACAAGGAGAATTTCTCCCTAGCCCATGCAGCTTGACCTTGCCCTGGCCGGCCATGCAGTAGTCCTAGTACTCCTTGGATTATTTTATTTAATCTTTGTCCCACATTGCTTAGATCTGAAACTCTGCTTCGTTGCTTAGCCTATAAATAGAGAAGAGTATGAGCTCTCAAAAAACTAACTCATCCCTTCAAGTTCTCTTGGTAATTAATTTTCAGAAACTCTGTGAGAATTAATAGTTTTTGTATTAACTCACGAAGAATAAAAGTTTAAGATTTGAAGAGCCAAGTAAGAGTCCACACTCTCTTGGTTATTATCAGTCATTGATAAGAAGATCTATGTGGTATTGTGGTATTTGTCAAACACGATTGCATTGTTCACACTTTTCGTTAAGAAAGAAGAAGAGAGTAATGATTAGTATAGCAAAGTGAAGTTGTATTAAAAAGTAGAAAAGTTTTGTTTTGTAGTGATTTTTTTATTTAAATAGTAGTAAAAAATGAATGTTGTGATATAAAAAGTGAGAATGTTTTGATATTAATTTTTTTTTGAAAAAATGAAGTAAATAGTGTTTAGGGGAGGGACCTATAGGTCTCATCATCCGAGAGATCAGTTGTGTTCTTGAAGAAAAAAGAACTTGTTCTATGTGTTCTTTAAAAAAAAAAAAAAAAAGTAATTGTTCTTCATGTTCTGGAACAAGAAAGAGCATGTTCTTGGAGAAGCAAAAATATTTTTGTCCAAAGCCAGGTGTGGCCGTTGATATCCAAATAGGTGTTCTTCGTTCTTGCTATTTAATTTTAAATAGCAACTATTTTTCATAAAGAATTCTTGGGCAAGAGAATTTGATTATTCTGCACAAATTTTTTTAATTTGCAATCCTATCCCAACAGCCAATCCACTCCTTACGGTGACCGAGCCACCAAACACCTGAGGGGTGGCAGAGCTGCCCCTGCCATCCCTAAGGTAGTTTTCGAACCACCCCAATTTTTTTTTTTTTTTCACTATATATATATATATATATATATAATTATTTTTAATTTTAATTTTTTTCAACTATATCCAGTTTAATTCACCTTCACAAACGTCTTTTCTAATTTTATTTCATATTCTCTAAACCACCCAAACATAATTGTAATATGAATTGTTATTGAAGTCTCATGAATGTAATCATTTTCATTGGGTCTTGGGGTGGTTTCGGCCACCCCCCTCACCTTCTAGGGGTGGCCGGAAAGCCACCCCTTGGCATCGACGAGAGTTTGACCACCCCTTTGGTTTGCAGGCCGAGCCACCCCAGCAGCCTGTTACCACCCCTTGGAGCCAAGTGGGTGGGCCGAAACCACCCCGGTGGATCTTGGAGGCCAAGCCGCCCCGCCGAGGCAGGAGGCCTGTGGCTGCTTCACCACCCCTCGCTTCGTGAGCCACCCGGCTGGGAGCCGGGTGGCCTTCTTTTCTTTTTTTTTTTATCCGAAATATATATATATATATATATATTTTTTTTAAAAAAATATATAAAAAATAAATTACATGACACATGGAAAGATTTAATTGGTCAACGTGTCATTTCCGTTAAGTCAACTAACGGTCAACTGACGGAAGGATCAATTTGAGCTTTATCAAAACCATAGGTACCTCCTGTGATACAAATCAAAACCCAGGAGGGAAAAAAATAAAGTAGTGAAAACCTAAGGGGGTTTTAGGTAGTTAACCCTTTATTTTTTCTCCTTGTGTTCAATAAGTAATATCCACTTCTTTTCCTTTGAAATTTTACTAAATGAGGCATATTTCTTTATCTGATTTTTTGTTTGTTTGGTGATGGTAATGTGTGTCTGTTTTTATTTGTAATGTTTTATGAAAAAAACTGATGTTGTATTTCTTTTGATAATGTTTTATGCAAAAATTAGCTTCTTCTTCTTGCTTATGCTTGACAAATCATGTTATCTACATGTCTGTACTAATTTATTTTGTTCTTTTTCTTCTCGGGTGATAGTCATACATGACTTTTGTGTGCAAATGCTGTGTTTCGGTTTTGTTTTCTGTGCTTTCAGTTGCACTATTTCACTGTGTAGACTCCAATCTTAGTATTCATACTAAGTTGCATTGTTTTCATTGTTAAACTAATCAAACATTGTCAACTTTGGTACAAATTGATTTTTTTTTTTAATCTTTTTCTCATCTGCCAAATTTTGAAGCAGATCCCACTGAAAAACTCTTCCAACACAAGTTAGTGGAGCAAAGCAACGTCCAGTGGCCACAATACTCCTCAAAAAGCTGTACATTCACTTCCTCAATACTAATGTTCATGCTCAAAGGTAATTGTGTGCTCTATTCTGCTTCTTGGATTAGTTCTCTTTTTTAGGCATTAATGTGGTTAAAATAACTGTGTTGGTTTGCGTTTTGTTCAATCTTTTTGTAAGTTTTGCTCATTTTTCCCTGCTGTGAGAGCCTTACTTTGATTTCTTGATTCAAAAAAATATACTTTGATTTCTTACTTTTTTGTAAACATAGTTTGTCTCTTTTGCCAAACATCTGTGATAGACCTTAATAAGAAAGAAATTGGCTTTGTTTATTGATTAGATGATAACAGGGGAGTATTTGATGGCAACTGAACATTTCTATTAGGAGCAATTTGATGAATCATTCAAGGAGTTGGGTTGTGTCTCAAGGATGTCTATAATGGTATACTCCTCATTTATGATTTCACAATGAGATTGGAAATTGGTACTTTTTGGAGCTGCACCAACAAATGTCGCATAAAGAAGACATAATTTTTTACTATATAGAGTATTAATTTGTCTTCCTATATTAGTAGATTAAGAACAAAATCATATGCTTGCTTTTGTAGTTCAAATATGTGTGCACCATTGAGATTAACTCTTACATAGAATTCTTTTTGTTGTACATTATATCTAAATCACTTTTGTAATATTTTCCTATCAGATCACTGATGGAAGAATTTAAATGTGCTCATGTAAGAATTTAGATATTAAATTTTGTTAGAAATGATTTTTATCTTTGACATTGAATTTTTAATGTTAAATATTTCATAGATATACTTTACACTATCAAACAGAGGGAATCAAGCATGTGCCTTCCCACTAGTATTTAGGGAATCAAGCATTTGTGTATATATATATATATATATATAAAGGGAGAGAGAGAAGTATTGGACCTAAAGCTAAAGTTACAAATAAAGACAAACCTTTGTCAAAGAAAGAGAGTTGTGAGATAACCAAACTTCAAGAAGATTCACAGCTGTGAGACATCCTGATTTCAAGGAAATATACGGCTGTCAAACAGCTAACATGGGGCGTATATTTTCTCCATCTTCCACGGCCTTAATCCTACATGGCAGGTTGCTTTGTTCATCGTGTCTCTTATTGTCCAGTAGCTAGTAGTTGCTTTCTCTGTTTCAGTTTTTGTACCAGTTTAAAACTCTGTACATTATCCCTTATAAATAGTGATATGAGGTATGATCCTCAGCAAGACAATTACAACCAAAACACTTGGTGTCTTCAATTCTATATCAGAGCTAGAATACTAGCGTCGTTTTACAATGTCTACAGAAACATCCTCCATCCATACTCCCTCCCCACCCTCCATTCCTGCTTCTCAAAACCTTCATAATTGCAACCACCAAATCACTCTCAAACTCTCGTGAAAATCACCTCTTATGGCGTACTCTCATGCTTCCTTACTTAGAAAGGCAGGAACTTCTTGGCTACGTAAATGGTACCCTCCCCTGCCCTGCTGAATTCCTTCCAAACCCAAGCGACTCAACTGCATTTGCTGCCCCTACACCAAACCCAGCTTACACTGCCTGGGTTCTCCAGGATAAACTTATCCTCAGTGCCATTCTCTCCACTTTGTCAGAGAATATTTTGGCCCATGTTGTTGGTCTCTCCACCTCCCGTAAGGTCTGGTCAACATTGGAGAAAATCTTCTCCTCTCAATCTCAAGCTCGTGTTATGCAGTCTCGGTACCAGCTGGCCACCTTAAAAAAGGGTGCCTCCACCATGGCTGATTATTTCCAGAAGGCTCAAACACTGGCTCACACTCTTGCCGCTATCAATGAACCACTGAAAAATTCAGAATTGGTGTCTTATCTGTTGGCAGGTCTTGGATCTGATTATGATCCTCTCATCACGTCAATCACTACTCGGATTAACCCTGTTTCACTCGATGAATTATTTGGTCATCTTCTCACCCATGAGCAGAGACTTGACCACTCTCACTCAGTAGGTGATTTGTCCCTATCCAGCGTTAATGTTACTCAACGCAATAGCTCAGCCTCCCACAAGTTTCAGCGTCCCTTCAACACTCAAGGAACAGGACGTGGCCGTGGTAGAGGACGCCACCGTGGATCTCCCCACTACTCTCAGCACTCCTCTACCCCTTCCCACTCTCATCGCCCTGTTTTTCAAGTCTGTTTCAAAGTCGGCCACACCGCTGCCAAGTGTTACCATCGCTTTGACCACTCCTACCGAGGTGACTCTGCCACCCCTGCTGCCCTCCTCACCAGTCACCAAGCGCCCTCTGATGTGAACTGTTACTATGATACAGCTTCCACTCACCATCTCACGAATGATCTCTCTAATCTTAACATGCATGCTGATGAGTATCGTGGCACGGATCAAATCCGTCTTGGAAATGGCCAAGGTTTGGATATTCTTCACACTAGTTTAGCTCGTTTACCTACCACTAATCGCCACTTTTCTTTACACAATCTACTTCATGTTCCTCACATTCAAAAAAACCTCATTTCAGTCAATCAATTCACACATGATAACCAAGTTTTTCTTGAATTTCACCCAACTTTTTTTTGTGTCAAGGATCTTCGCACCCGGAAGCTCCTCCTCCCCGGCCCGAGTAAAGGGGGCTTCAACCCTTGGCCCTCTCCATCCTCTCCATCTCCTGGTTTTCCTGCTGCCTTTGTTGGTGAATGTGTGTCTCTTGACCAATGGCATCATCGTCTTGGTCATCCCACTCCCTCTGTGGTGCGTCACATTTTGTCCAGACACAACCTTCCTACCTCATCCTGGAAGCTTCAACAAGTCTGTCCAGCTTGTCAACAAGGCAAACTTCATAGATTGCATTTTGGTTCTTCCCTTTCTGTCTCCAAAGATCCTTTGGATCTTCTTTTTCTTGATGTATGGGGCCCTGCCCCAACCTTATCATCTAACAATAAAAGATATTTCCTTTGCATTGTTGATGACTTTGGTAAATATCTGTGGATTTTTACTTTATCTTGTAAATCTAAAGTTGTAGCTATCTTCCACAAATTCAAACTTCTAGTTGAGAACTTCTTCTCACTCACCATCAAGCCGTGCAAACTGATGGTGGGGGTGAATTTATCCCCCTCCAAAAAATACTTGCATCAAGTGGTATCTTATATCGCCAAACCTGCCCTCACACTCACCATCAAAATGGGAGTGTGGAGCGGCGTCTCTGTCACATCGTTGACACTGGCCTAGCCTTACTCTCTCATGCACACGTTCCTTTTTGGTATTGGGATGATGCCTTTGACACCGCATGCTATCTTATTAATAGGCGTCCTGCAATTGCTAATCGTCACAAAACTCCTTTTGAGCTTCTCTTTAAAACATCTCCTGATTACAAACTTCTAAAAACCTTTGGGTGTGAGTGTTGGCCCTATCTTCGACCCTATAATTCTCACAAATTCTCCTGCCGTTCCAAATCATGTGTCTTCTTAGGATACAGCAAGCTTCACTGTGGCTACAAGTGCCTTGACGTTTCCTCTGGCCATGTCTATATTGCTCGGCATGTCATTTTTCATGAAACCTTCTTCCCCTTCCAACACGTCTCCTCACCTACCACCTGCACTCCTCAACAACCTCCCAGCCTTCTTCCTTCCACTCTACCGCCCCCCCTCATGTCCCCTCCTATGTTCCACCTTCACTTGCCCTTGAGTCATTCCCCCCTCACCTGCCCACTATAGCAGCGGTTGCCTCCCCTGCCACAACTTCCATATCTTCCCCTATCTTAGCCACAGAGCCTTCTCCCTCCCTTACTGCTCCCCATCGCACTCACCATATGACCACTCGCTCTCAATTGCAAATTCACAAACCCAAAGTTCGTATTGATGGCACTATTAAGTATCCACTCCTATGAGCTCTCACTGTTTCTTTGAGTTCTCTTGACAGTGAATCCACATGTTTCTCTGAAGATGTTAAACATGATACTTGGCGCACTGCTATGACCGATGAATTCAATGCCTTATTGTGGAACGGCACCTGGACGTTAGTTGATCCCCAACCATCCATGAATATAGTTGGCTGCAAGTGGGTGTTTCGCCTCAAGAGAAAGGCGGATGGCAGCATTGACAGGTATAAGGCACGCCTAGTTGCCAAGGGTTTTCACCAACAACCGGGTTTGTATTTTGGGGAAACTTACAGTCCAGTTATTAAACCTATTACCATTCGTGCCATCTTATCTCTTGCTGTCTCCTATGGTTGGCCCATCAAGCAAATTGACGTCAGTAATGCGTTCTTACATGGCTTCCTCACTGAAACTGTGCACATGGCTTAACCGCCTGGGTTTGTCCACTCTCAAAAACCAAAGGCTGTGTGCCTTTTGAAGAAGGCTCTTTATGGCCTCAAACAGGCCCCTCGTGCCTGGTTCTCTCACTTGAGTCGTTGGTTACTTGAGTTTGGTTTTACTGCCTCTAAAGCCGATAGCTCCTTGTTTCTCTATACCTTTGCAGGTGTTCGGTTGATGGCTCTGGTTTATGTGGACGACATCATCTTAACTGGTTCCTCCTTGGCTGCTTTAGATAACTTAATCTCACTTCTTTCGGTTGCCTTCCCCATCAAGGATTTGGGTGCCTTAAGCTATTTCTTGGGAGTTGAAGTTTCCCGTATGGCTATTGGTTTACACCTCTCCCAGCAGAGGTATATTTCTGACCTCCTCTAACGCACCAACATGACACTGGCTAGACCGGTCACTTCCCCCATGTCAGCCTTCACTTCTCTTACTGAGTTTGATGGTCTCTCTCTGGCTGATCCCACCATGTACCGGAGCACTGTGGGGGCACTACAATACCTTGCCATCATTCGCCCCGATATTGCCTTCTCTGTCAAAAAATGCTCTCAATTCATGCATAGCCCCCGAGATGTGCATTGGACAGCCATGAAGCGCATTCTCCGCTACTTGAAAAATACTATCTCTTATGGTCTTTATCTCCGTCCCTGCTCATCTCTTCACTTAGTTGCCTTCTCCGATGCTGATTGGGCGGGGTGTCCCGATGATCGCAAATCTACTTCCGGATATTGCACCTTCCTTGGCAAAAACATTTTATCTTGGAACTCAAAGAAGCAGCCAACGGTCTCTCAATCCAGCACCGAAGCTGAATACAAAGCTCTCGCTAATGCCACTGTCGAATTGACATGGATACAATCTTTGCTCCAAGAGCTTGGTGTTTACCTTTCTCAGGCTCCCATTTTATTTTGTGACAATATCGGTGCCACCTATTTGTCATCTAATCCCATATTTCATGCCCGTACCAAACACATAGAAATCGACTATCATTTTGTTCGGGATCGTGTTGCTCAACAAGCTCTCACTGTCAAGTTTCTATCCAGTAAAGACCAGCTAGCTGACATCTTAACCAAACCCTTGGTCTCCACTAGATTCAGCTTCCTTAGAGACAATCTCACTGTTTGTGCCAACCCATTTGGATTGAGGGGGAGTATTGGACCTAAAGCTAAAGTTACAAATCAAGACAAACCTTTGTCAAAGAAAGAGAGTTGTGAGATAACCAAACTTCAAGAAGATTCACAGCTGTGAGACATCCTGATTTCAAGGAAATATACGGCTGTCAAACAGCAAACATGGGGCGTATATTTTCTCCATCTCCCACGGCCTTAATCCTGCATGGCAGGTTGCTTTGTTCATCGTGTCTCTTATTGTCCAGTAGCTAGTAGTTGCTTTCTCTGTTTTAGTTTTTGTACCAGTTTAAAACTCTGTACATTATCCCTTATAAATAGTGATATGAGGTCTGATCCTCAGCAAGACAATTACAACCAAAACACTTGGTGTCTTCAATTCTATAAGAAGAACCATATCCTCTCCTACATCATGAGATGGGTGGTCATCGTTTGCAAGTATCGATAACAGGTTTGCAGGTATCGATCGATAGCAATTTTTTCTCCTCCTCACAATGCATCTTGAGTTCAAGATTTAAATCGTGGAAGTGTATTAAGTATTTCAATTTTCTAAGGTTCCTTGTAACATTAATTCGAATTATGATACCATAGCAGAGAAATAATAAACCTTCCTAACCGAAAAGATGAAAGAGAAAAACATTGAGTAATACTATAAACTACATTTTTATCCACTTGTCTCATAGTCTCAATGTAGTAGTAACTCTTAAATCAGTTTATGTTGAAGGGAAATATATAGTTGAGCGAATATTTGACAAATGAAAAATGTTAAAAATTAATCACATTTTTATCTTACAATTATCCTATAATAATGAACTAATAGTCCCAACCAACTCTTAGATTGATCTCTTATTGTCAAATAAGAAAATTAAAAGTTGGATAAGATTACCACGTCACTCTGAAATTAAAAATTACTCTTGACAAATAGGTATAGATGAATGTTTCCTTCTTTAGTCCAAGAAATTAAAAATGGAAAAAGAAAAAGGGAGCATCATCTTAAAAGACCTTTACGTCACTAAAGTGCTCGGGCCTACTACAACCGGTACATCATTCTGACAAGTACAAGATAGGGCTGGCAACTTTGACACGACCTGACAACCCGACACGAACACAATACGAAATTACCAAGTTTGAGTTTATCCAAAATGGGTTTGTGTCATAAACAGGTCGACTCGTTTATGACCAGTTTATTTCGTGTCTGGCAGGTCAAATCATGGGTGACCTGCCAGACACGGCTATAATTAAAAAAAAAAAAAAAAAAAAAAAAATTGAATTTGATTTTTAGTTTTTTACCCATTCACTCATGACTCATCCTTATCCACCACTCCATTCCCTTTCTTTCCTTCTTCTTCCTTTCTTTATCCACATCTCCTTCGTATTTTTTTTCCTTTCTTTTTTCTCCTTGTTCTTCTTGCTCAGCCTCCCATGGACCCACAGTCCCACCTTTTGTCTTTCTCCCTCTCACAGAGACAGACTTGCTCAAACTCAAGACACCTCCTTCTTGCTCCTACCTTCTCTCTTTCTCCCTCTCACAGACTTACTCTTGACATCCTTTCTTCTCTCCCACTGCTATTAGCCTATTACCCACACAGCTACATGACCCACACCAACATATCTTTCTTCTACAAAATCATAGAAATTTCCTTCATTCAAAAATGGGTTTCTACCATGCCTTCATGTTGATGGGTTTCTAGCTAGCAGAGACGAGAGAGATGGAACAAAAGACGAAGACAACTTCGACGAGAGAGAGAAAGCAAAAGATTTTCAAGGAAAAAAAAAAAAAAATTTAAACAGGTCATGTCGGGTGACCCGTGAAATTGCCGTATCATGTCTGGATTTGGTAGAGCAGACCCATTAGCAAAACAAGTTGTGTTTGAGTTTACCTTAAACGGGTGGCGGATCATTGGAAAAATATAATTTAGCCCCCTAAACTACCAACTATTTCCATTTTAACTCCATAACGTTCAAAAAGTGATAAATTAGCCCCCCAAACTACCAAACAGTTGCAATTTGGCCACTTCATTAATCATTACCGTCAAATAGGATGAAAAATTCAAAACTATGTCGTTTTGGCAAGGTTAAGTTACTAAAATGCCTTTTTGAAAGAAAGAAAAAAAAAATCAATTTAAAAAATGCCTCCAAAATGGCGTTGTTTTGAGGAAAAAAAATAAAAAAACCCAGTGGTTTTGGGGTGGCTCACCGGCCACCCCACCGACCTGTGGGGTGGCCACCCCTAAACCACTGGATTTCCTTCTTTTTTTCTTTTTTTTTTTTTTTTTTTTTCTCTTTCCTCAAAACGACGTCATTTTCAGGGGGCATTTTTTAAATTGATTTTTTTTTTCTAAAAGGGCATTTTAGTAACTTAACCTTACCAAAACGACATAGTTTTGAATTTTCCATCATATTTGACCGTAATAACTAACGGAATGACCAAATTGCAACTGTTTGGTAGTTTGAGGGGTTACTTTATCACTTTTTGAACATTGAGGGGCTAAAATAGAAATGCCTGATAATTTGGGGGGCTAAATTATACTTTTCCCATTTGTTTAATTGAAAGGATTCAAAGCCAATTTTATTACCCCTTGAAGTTACTGTTGCTTTATTTTTAGGGTCTTGTTCGTGCTTTTATAGTTTTTTTCTTTAGGATTTTTGTGGCATAAATTATTCAGAAATAAGAAACAATACTAGAAGACATGCTAGGCATATTGCAGGATTTTATTGTGCTTTGGGTTTGTGTGTGTTGCAGGATTTGCTAAATCCGGCAGGCAAGTAACATAACGCATCTTCCACTTTAATGTCATGGTTGTGGTTTTACTTTCCGTAGCCTTTCTGTATAAACTTTTCTAAAATTATTGTTTTTTCTTAAGGTTTAGTTAGCTTTTTTTTTTTTTTTGGCATATTTTATTTTATTTTTGTATTTCTTTATATGTTTAAAAAGATTCGCATACCTCTCTCAAATTACAGCGCAGTTAACAATGTTCTTTTTAAACTTTCAATTGGGACAATGTCTCTCTAAACTATTAAAAAGTTGTCAATGTTTTCTTAAGACCAACAAAAAGACAAAAACGACTTAAAACAAAAATATCTTTATAAATTAAAAAAAAAAAAAAAAAAAAAAAGCCCTTTCCCCCCTGATATGAATTTTCTTATGGAAGGCCCGAGTGGGCATCTAGTTAAAATTCATGGATGTGGAGTAGTTAGTTGATGTGGGATATGGAGTTGCGTGTTTATGCTGCTTGTGTAGATTGTGTGTTTTTGAACATTGCGTGATTATCGTTGTTCCATTAGATTTTTCCTGTTATCTTTGAAAACAATATAAAAAATTCTTGAGGTAAAACGGTAATGGAGAAGTTTCAAGACTGGGGAGTCTTGGGTCTATTGTCTCCGGTAATAATCTGCGTTTGTTGCAATCAAAATCTTTTCTGACAAACTGCATTACGAATTCCAGTGTTAATATGGATGGTCGGAGATGGGTTGGTGATTAGTTAGTACATATAACTTTGACAACTAGCCATATGCATATGAACAGGCAAAAAACCAAGAGAGGACCTTTAGTTGATTAATTGTCTCTTACAATCTATATAGGAGAAAATTCACTTTACCCCACTTGAAGTTTTAAGAATTTTTCAATTTGAATTTCAAAGTTTAAAAATTGGCAATGTACCCTTCTAATGTTTCAAAAATTTTCAATTTAAACCTTTCGTTATTAATTTCCGTTAAATTAGACGGAAATTTAAAAAAAAAAGAAAAAAAAAAAAGCCTGAGGGTAATTACATAATTTTATAGATTTCCGTCCAATTTAACGGAAATTAATAACGAAATGTTTAAATTAAAAATTTTTGAAATATTAGGGGGGGTACATTGCCAATTTTTAAACTTTAGAGCTCAAATTGAAAAACACTTGAAACTTCAAGGGGTAAAGTGGATTTTTCCCTAAAAAAATTGCCTTTGAATCTCTCCCTCCCTTGAAGTCTAAATAGGTGAAACATTTACATTATGCTTTATATATATATATATATATATATATTACATAGAAGTAAGGTGAAACACATGCATTATAATAACCCAAGCTAGTGGCTCTGTCCCAAATACTTGACTGCCCTGCACAGACTCTCTCATGATCAAATTCTGAATATGTCTCAAGCATTCACGTACAGAACCCCATTTGTCAATTGTACCAAAAGATCTGAAAAGTGGCTCGATATTCTCCAAACCATGAAGAGTTGATCGATAATTAAGTGCACAAATCAAGAAGCAAATGCAAGAGCATCTGCCAACAAACCTATGAAGCCACCGCATTCAACAGTGAACCCAAAACAAAATTAACAAGCAATATGAGGTACTTACAGGAAAAAGTATTGAAAAGAAGCTGGCTGGTTTAAGTGCTGGGGGAGATTTCATTGGTGTAGTTGTGATTCACCGAAGTGGCATATCCGCTGCACCTGAAATTCTAATGCCCAAGTTTGAAGAATTCCTCTTTTGTTGTTGGTACCAATTGGATTCCAAGTTGCCATCATCATCATCACGGCGTCTCTTAGAAAGTTTAACACCATCCATAAAATCTACCGCTTTCTCTTTATACCTACATCGAATCTGCAACTTTTGAAGAACATTGATGCTGACCTTAGCTTAAATTGAACTCGTAGATTTTCCCCCTCTAGCTTAAAAGATTCAGGAACATTATAATGCAACCATACATGATCCGAGTAAAATTGACCAGGGATATCTTACTTCACATAAGAATAGTTTTCTACACCATCATTGATGACTTTAAAGATAATTCCATAAGCATCTTCATCTTGCCCACCCTTCAGTATTTCATCTT
>NC_081546.1:26886146-26898711 GCF_901000735.1 Corylus avellana
AACCAATCTGGAATCTTATTTCCAGGAAACATAAAGACAAATTGATCATAGTCCTTAGGATGTCCCTGTTACACGAATATGACAAATTTTGAGTGATAACACGTACAAATCAAGGCACAAACTAACAAGTATATATGTGAGTGCGATGAACGTACCTCACTTAATAAAAGAATTTGCAGATCATTCCCCATATTTTCACTCAGTTCATGGCAATTGGACAAGTCAAACCATCCGATCATCGTATATATTATTAGATTGAAATCTTTCCAATGATGTGCATCCATGTGCATATACCTCTTCTATTTTTTATGGAAGTTTTGAAATTTCTCGAAGTTGCTTGCAATCTTTCAAGGTAAGGCACTTCAATCCAACAAATTTGTTAAACCATGTAGGAAGGCTAACAATTGCGCTACTTGATAGGTCTAGATATTCCAAAGTTGGAGGGCAATCTGACTCTGTTACAACACTATTTACAAGACTAGATGATTGTTGTTTTGGAAACAGCGTTCCACTCCCCACAGGCTCTAGTGGGTCCAACGTACTAGGTTCTTCTAACAGTATTGCCAATGACACGCACCCCCTAGCATACACTTCTACTACATTTGGTGCAAACCCTAGAATTTCTTGAAGTTGCTTGCATTCATTCAAAAAAAGGAACTTTAATCCAACAAATCTTTTGATGCATGGAGGAAGGGTAATAACATCACTCCCTGATAGATCTAAACGTTTCAACATGAAGCCACAATCAAATGTCCGAAAGAAATTTGATTTTGATAGAGCACAATTACTAAGATCCAGCTGTTCAAGTTTTGGAAATGATATTGAGGAGCACACATCATAAGAATCAAGGGACAATGAGACTAATTCTACCCCTAATGAAATGTCATTTGGGGATGCAATAGAGGGCATTGATTGTCTGTTATCTGGAAACTTAACAAGTTTTGAACAACCCTTGAGATCAAGTTGCTCTAAATGTTGCAACAGATAAACACTATTTGGCAACCGCCTATATCTAATGTCTTAACCCTAACAAGGGATCCAATGGATGAAGGGAATCTTTTTATGCTAGGGCAACCCTTGAGATCAAGACACTCTAAATTTTGCAGCTGACAAATGCTATTTGGAAGACTTGTAAGGTTTGTGCAACCAGCTAGATATAATTTTTTAACCCCAATGAGGTACTCAATGGATGAAGGCAGTTTCTCAATACCAGAATATTGAAAATCAATGTGCTCTAAACATTCCATTTGACACTCAATTTCAAGAAAGCTCTTAAGTCTTGAGCAACCAAAAAGGACAAGAAATTGTGGCGATCTCAACTTGAGACTTCTTGGAAAACTCCTAAGATTATAGCAGTTTTTAAGACTCAAACGAACAAGCTTATCATGAAATCCAACAAAATGATGAACCTCCATTAAATTTTCACAACTATCAAGAGTCAATGTTTCTAAATTTGGGATCCTTGAAACATCAGGGATTGTTTTTAGGAATTTACAATAAGTGATATCGATAGTTGTCAAATTTTGGAAATGCTGTCAAGAAAAAGAGGAAACAAATTAGTTTGGAATGAAGTTTACTACAGAATTTAAACAAAGAAATATTAAAAACAACAATTATACCTCAACTCCTTCGAACCCCATGAGGTCAACATCATCCACTAAATCTGCCGCTTTCTCTTTATACCTATGTACCAGATGGAATCCGCAACTTTTAAAGAACATTGACGCTGACCTTAGCTTAAATTTAACTCGAAGACTATCCCCCTTTAGCTTAAAAGATTCTGGAACATTGTAATGCAACCATACATGATCTGAGTGAAATTGACCAGTGATATCTTCCTTCACATAAGAATAGATTTCTACACCATCATAGATGACTTCAAAGATAATTCCATAAGCACCTTCATCTTGTCCACCCTCTGTTATTTCATCTACATCAAAGATATTTGCTTCTGTTCCAATAACAGCAGAGAAGGCAATTCTTGTAATCTCCCCATCCAAATGTCCAGGCTCATTGATATCTATTTTACATGAATTACTATTAAAAACCTCTTTAGAATACCTGAACCAATCTGGAATCTCATTTCCTGAAAAGATACAGACAAATTTATGGTCCATAGGATATCCCTGTTACACAGATATGACAAATTTTCAATAATAAGACCAAAAACTAAGGCACACACTGACAAATATATATGTGAAAGAGAGGTACCTCACTTAATAAACGAATTTGCAGATCCTTCCCCATATTTTCGCGCAGTTCAAGGCAATTGGACAAGTCAATCCACCCAAGAGTTGGTAGATCATATATATTTCTAGATTGAAATCTTTCCAATGACGTGCATCCCTGCGCATATATCACCCCTATATTTGGTCGAAGTTCTGAAATTTCTCGAAGTTGCATGCAATCTTCCAAGGTAAGGCACTCCAATCCAACAAATTTGTTGAACCATGTAGGAAGGCTAACAATAGCACTACTTGATAGATCTAGATATTCCAAAATCAAAGGGCAATCTTCTGATTCTGTTACAACACTATTTCCAAGACTCAATTGTTGCAATGCTGGAAATACCGTTCCAACCCCCACACGCTTTGGCGGGTCCAATGTATTAAACAATTGAGATTTTCTAGGTTCTTCTAAGAGTATTGCCAATGACACGCACCCCCTAGAATACACTTCTACTACATTTGGTGGAAGTCCTAGAATTTCTTGAAGTTGCTTACATACATTTAAATAAAGGAACTTCAACCCAAGAAATCTTTTGATGCATGGAGGAAGGGTAATAACATCACTCCTTAATAGATCTAAACGGTTCAACGCGGAGCCACAATCAAATGTCCAAAAGAATTTGATTTAGATAGGGCACAATTTCTAAGATCCAACCGTTGAAGTTTTGGAAATGATATCGAGGAACAAACATCAAAATCGAGGAACAATGGGACAAATTCTGCCCCTGATGAAATTTCATATTCTTTTGGGGATGAAATAGAGGGCATGGACTGTCAGTTATCTGGAAACTTAACAAGTTTTGAACAACCCTTGAGATCAAGTTGCTCTAAATGTTGCAACAAATAAATGCTATTTGGGAGATTCACGAGGTTTGTGCATCCGGCTAGATCTAATGTCTTAACCCTAACAAGGGATCCAATGGATGAAGGTAGTCTTTTTATGCTAGTACAACCCTTGAGATCGAGATGCTCTAAATTTTGCAGCTAATAAATGCTATTAGGAAGACTCGTAAGGTTTGCGCAACTAGCTAGATATAATTTTTTAACCCCAATGAGGTACCCAATGGATGAAAGCAGTTTCTCTATACCAGTATATTGAAAGTCGATGTGCTCTAAAAATTCCATTTGATACTCACTTTCAGGAAAGTTCTTAAGTCTTGAGCAACCAAAAAGGACAAGAGACTCCAGCGATCTCAACTTGAGACTTCTCGAAAAAGTCCTAAGATTATAGCAGTTTTCAAGACTCAAATGAATAAGCTTATCATGAAATCCAAAAGAAGCATGAACCTCAAGTAAATTTTCCCAACCATCAAGAGTCAACGTCTCTAAATTTGGGATCCTTGAAACATCAGGAACTTTTTTTAGGAATTCACAATTAGTGAAATTCATCATTGTCAAATTTTGGAAATTCTGTCAAGTAAAAGGGGAAATAAATTAGTCTGAAATGAAGTTTACGACAAAATTTAAACAAAGAAATATTACAAACAATAATTGTACCTCAACTCCTTCCAATCCCTTGAGGTGACTATGAGACATTCTTAAAACAACAAGGTTCTTTCCACAAAAATTTGACGGCAAAGATTTTCCGGGATATTCAGGCCAATAAAGCAATCTCAACTCATTAGGAAGAAAATTAATCTCTTCAGAGAAGCGTACATTGCGACATATAAACAATTTGAGCATTTTCATCTCCATAAAGGCTAGCTTTCGAACTCATGTGTATCAAGTCTGCTTCAGGGAAATCTATCAATATGCCCTCAACATTGTTTGTTCCCTAGTAAGGCAGTGTATAATTAAGTGTACCAGCAGAATTGTAAAATAAACTTGCAAGAGCTTTGGCCATATTTTTAGAGATTGTCTTATGTTCTCAAAAAATAAATTAACAAACAACTTAAAGTACAAAACACTCCTCTAAACACAACACTTTTTACGAGTTTGTATTATCCACTTGATGAAAGAATATTTTGACAAAATAGGTGCTTAACTTTTGTAGAGGTCGGGCTAACTTATTATTTAAAAATAAAATATTAAAAAAAAAAAAAGAAAAAAAAAAAGAAAAAAGGAAATAGGGAACAATCTAAGTGGAAGAGGGTGTGGTTCTCGGGATGGCTATGCATCCACCCATGTACTTGTCTAGGTGGTCATGTAGCCACCCAAATCTGGTCTAGGTGGCCGTGCTGTCACCCCTACCCTTTTTTTTTGACCTTTTTAATTTTTTCAAAATGGAGCTTTACATATGTTTGGGTTTCTTAAATGAAGGTTTGCGCTATAGAAAACATTTTCTCAAATGGAGAACTACCAAAAAGCACTTCTAAAAACAGTTTTCACATTTGTGTCACATCAAAACATCTTTAAAAACCAAAATCAAAAAACACCCTCAAAACGCATTAAGAAACATATCCTATAATTCTTGTCTTGGTAGTATATGTGTGCAAGTACTTTGTAAAAAATAAACAAATTTATATGTTTGCTTTTGTATATTGCCTTTTCTTTTTTAGATTCTCAAAATGGGTTATTTGTTATTACTGGAATGTCTTAAAGTGAGTGATCATTACATTCTCTAAATTAAAGTGAGTGATCATTACATTATCTAATACAAAATAACTGAAGGAGTTCAACTCTCGAACAAAAAACTACTAACAAAGTTATAAGTACTTTTAAGTCACTTTACTAACATTCTTAAATGTAAAAAATACTTCACGTGTACTTATGAATGAAAGCAGTATAATGATGTATTATAATTGGAAGAGTAGAACTATAAACCACATTTTTATCTCACAATGTTGATTTACTAATCTAAATTAACCATTGGATTTTTTAAAAAAAAACAATTGACTGTCCAAGGGTTGACTGGGACTATCATATCAGCATTGTGAGAGGGTTGTGAATAAAAATGTAATTTTTAGCAATACTCTAATTAGAATAAACAAATTTAGGCAACTTTCCCCCTATATTTCTCTTTTCACTCTCTAGTCCAATATTGAGCATAAATATCCTGTGTATAAGGATGTGTTAAAAATAGAAGAAAAAAAAAAGAATGAAACCATAAGTATCCATTCCCCAAATGGCACGCACACAAACCACTCCTTTTTTGACTGCCTTCCACCTCTGTGGATGGAAGAAGAGGAAGAGGAAAAGAGAAAGGAAAATGCTCCTTGAAAGCCCATGGAATATATATATATATACTTAGTAGAGAAAATTAGGGAATCTTGAGCTCCCCAAGTTAAATAGAAAAATCGATGACACATTCTCCCTCTAAATAGGAATAGGATCATCTAGTTACAATGATTTATTTTTTTGTTTCTCTCCTTAAGCAATGACAATGTTTGCCTATGAATTATGCTGTAAGGGATAATATTGCCCTCCCTAAATCCCAATCCTTCTACTGACTAAAAGTCCTCCCCTTATTAGACTAATATTTTTCATAGTCTTTATATGAATTATTAAACATTCTTTTTTTTTTTTTCTTTCTCATTCCAAAATGCAGTTTTCGTTTGTTGAAACATGTCAAGATCGAGTATGTTTTGCATTATATATACTCTAGAACCAGATGATACTAAAAACCAATTTAAAAGTTGTTGAGAATAAGGTTGTATATTGAATCACAAAATATAATGTACAGAAGAGGCCTATATATAGGCGAATAATACAGACCTAGTAGAATAAGGAAAGGTAAACCTAGTAACCCTAGAATACCAAAGAAAGTAAATAATAATAATATAATATTATCTAACAGGCCCCTACAAGCTCAAGGTGGAGTGCGAGAGACCAACTTGAGGTTGGACACAAGATCACGAAAACGTCCTGGAGGATGTGACTTTGTGTTATGATGAAACAATTAAATCTCTTTTTGATGCATTTTTTTTGGTTAGAAACTATAAATAACGAATTTGAATAAATTATGTCTAACCATGCTTTAGAACTCGTTGAGTTACCTTCTAAGAGTAAATCAATTCGTTATATATAGGTGTTTAAGAAGAAGCTTAAACTGGATGATACAATAGATAAGTACTTGGTAGCTAAAAGCTACAAGTAAATGCAAAATGTTGATTAATTGATACTTATTTTTCAGTTACTAAAATTGCATCTATTGGAATGTTATTTGCCATTGTTTATATTTATAAACTTGTTGTACATCAAATGGATGTCAAAGTTATTTTTCTAAATGATGAAGAGATTTATATGGAGCAACCCGAGGGGCTAGTAATCCCTGGTCAAGAATATAAAGTGTGCAAACTGGTGAAATCCTTG
The DNA here is from genome assembly GCF_901000735.1 of Corylus avellana. Classification (NCBI taxonomy): domain Eukaryota; kingdom Viridiplantae; phylum Streptophyta; class Magnoliopsida; order Fagales; family Betulaceae; genus Corylus; species Corylus avellana. The sequence goes on from NC_081546.1 coordinate 26,892,626, forward strand.
TATGGATTAAAACAAGCTCCTAAACAATGGCGTTTGACAAGGTGATATTGTTTAATTTATATTTGATTAATGATGCAAGTAAATGCATAACAAGTTTTACAATAATGAATGTGTCATTATTTGTTTATCTTCATGACTTGCTTATTTTGTGAACTAACATTGATGTTGTGCATGAACTTAAAAGATTTCTTGCATCTAATTTTGATATGTAAGACATAGGTAAAACGAATGTCATGTTGGACATTAAGGTTATTAGAGATAATTATTACATTATTTTATCTCAGATATATTATGCTTGAAAGATGCTTAAAAGATATGAGCACTTTGATTATCCACCTATGTTTACATCATATGATTCAAAAATATATTTGGTTAAGAATCACGGTGATTGTGTTTTGCAAGAAAAATATGCACAAATCATTAATAGCTTGATGTTTTGACAAACTGTATATGCCTTGATATATATTACATATATTGTTAGTAAATTGAGTAGATATACTCATAATCATGGTATTGAGCATTGAGATGTTTTCTCTAAATTGTTGAGAAACTTTAAAGGCACAATTAATTTTGGTTTGTCATGTTGTGATTATCCTGTTATATTGAAAGGATATTGTGATGCTAACTAGATTTTTGATTCAGATAAGCAAAGCCTACTAGTGGCTATGTGTTTACTCTAGCTAAAGGAGTTATCTCTTGGAAGTCCTTAAAAAAGAATTGCTTAGCAATGTTTACTATGGAGTCAAAGTTAATTGCCTTGGAGAAGGCAGAAACTGAAGATGAATGGCTAAGAACCTATTGGTTAATTTATTTGTCTTTATAAGCTAACACAGTTCCACCTATGTGTTTATTGTGATTTTCAGGCTGCCAAAGCTCGAGCAAATAATTTATAATAAGAAAGTGCACAATATTGTGAGGCAGCTTATTGAGACCGGTATATGTCCATGGACTTTGTGAGGTCATAAAAGAATTATGCAGATTCTTTGACCAAGCCACTAGCAAGAAGGCTAGTGAGAGAAGCATCGAGGGGGATAGGACTGATACCCAAATCATGACACTGTGATTGATACCCAACCTCTGTGATTGGAGATCCCATGAATGAGGTTTAATGGGAAACGAAGTCACAAGTGAAATGAGATATGGTACTGTCAATTTATGTTTATTAACTATCTTGTTGAAAAGATTAGTTATGAGTCCATCCCTATGGTGTAAGACAGTACAAGATGCAGAGTGATTAAGGATGAGCTTAAAGCTCTTAATGGATCCATAGTCCCTACCTGTTGGGATGGGGTGTTCCCTGCACACACTCTTGATGGATACCACCTATATGAGTGTGGAGGTGCTATCTCCTATGAGACTTGGGTAGGTCTCTAGAGCGCTCATGAAAGCCATTTTATGGTGTAATAACAAAAGATGCAGAGTGAGTAAGGATGAGTTTAAAACTCTTAATGGGTCCATAGTCCCTACTTTTTGGGATGGGATGTTCTCTGCACACATTCTTGATGGACGCCACCTATGTGAGTGTGGAGGTGGTGCCGCCTCCTATGAGACTTTGGCAAGTCTCTAGAGCACTCATGAAGCCCAGAGGCGCATGGCCTGTATAAGGCGCCAACCCGCTATAGAACAACCCAATTTTCTTTCTTTGATTTGATTTGACTTTTGGTTTATTTGATTTGATTTAATTTTTTGTTTTTGGAGAAAGTTATGTGGATAATTAGTTTGTTTAACTTGTGGATTTGGTTAAAAGAGTTTAACTCTACCATGATTCATTATGTTCCTACTTATTTATCCTAGGTGCGGTTAAAACTTTCGGGTACCGCATCGATGCATGCTTTCAATCTCCTTCTATTTTAATGTTTGTAACATGTGGGGGATTGTTGTAATATTTGTTACAAACATTAATTTTTTGGTCATTTAAAAACATTTTATCATTTAATATTATCTTCATGAGTTTTTATGAGAAAGAAAAAATTCAACTTTTAACCATTTTTGGTTTGTAACCGTTTGGTCATTAACATTGTTTACAAGTCATTAAATATTGTTTTGACCATTTGTCATTAACCCATTTATTTTTCCTTACCGTTAGTGACCGTTAGAGTTCTCAAGTTTTTATGGGTTTTTGAGAACAAGTTTTATAGTTGGGACTCTTTATACCTTATGACCGTTGGTATTAAATTCCTATCAAGTTTTATACAAAAGCTTACGTTATCTTTTTTCTAACAAAGATTAGCACTATAAAAGAAAGTCTTCTCAACATCCCACGAGAAGATATATGTTTTGCAACATAAGTTCGAAAGAAAAAAAAAAATTATATTCTTATATATATATTTTTTTATGATTAGTTTACTTGGATACATATAATATAGCCACATAGAAGATTTTTCCACTTATATTGTCTTCTATTTCTTGTATTTTCTCTATGTGGTTTTTCATCAAGAAAATCAAAGGGTTGTTCTACTAGTCTTCGTTATTTGGAAGTGCGTCCTTAACGAAGTTAGACGCTATAGTCTAATCCTGGGAGGTTGCGTGTCAAAGGATCCGATCGCACCGAGTTATACACTTCGGGAGGCACGAATCAACCTTTAAGGACAACGCTCTTGCGTGATTCTATAGCATTGTGAGATCTTTCCATACTCTACTTTTCATCTCTTGTATTTTATTTATTTTATTGTTAATTTTCATATTGTAATTATTTTATATCAATGAGAATTTGTGCACCATCCAAAATTATTTCCAACAGTCCTTTACAATTTATTGGCCGGGGAAAGAGTTCCTACAGGCAGCTGCCAGGAGCATAGTGGCGGAACTGGCCATTTTGCATGAAGTGAGTGAATGGAGAAGTATAAGAAGTTCCCATGATACCTTTTCGGATAATTTCCAAGTAGTCTTTCCACCATTTCATGAAGCTGCTCTGCTTGAAGAATATCTCAGGGGATACTGCATAATTCTTGAGCATACCCAATACATAGGCTTCAAACACAATCAGGCTCCGTTTATGTTTATCCATATCATTCGACGACTCTCCATTGCTCAGCAGCACATTGCATGAAATGCGAGCCTCCTCAACATATGCCCAAAAGCAAGAATCCTCAGTCAGGCCATCCGCCAGTTTTTGTTTCTTGGAATTATTTGGACGGCTTGCTGCAGGTTTCACATCTTCACTGAGCCATTTCTCCAATTGGGTGTAATGTTTAGACCTTCCTTTAGCCATGTAGTCTGTTTTGCCGTCACGGTAGTATTCAGCTATGTCCAGCGGTTCAATCAACCTTCGGTAGTTTGTTCCTGCATAGAGCCAGCGGGTGGTAAAGGAGGCGCCATTCCTCTGGGGCTTTTTCTCGGCTTCATCAACCATGTCCATCCAGTAACATGTGAGGGGTTTCTTGAACGCTTGTGCTTTAATGTCACTGCTATCTAATGCATTCTTGAACCTGTCATAGTATCCAATTCCCTCGTCCTCACAACACTTCTTGTACCATTCCAGTTGGGTCATGTATGCTTTCATCTCATTTAACACGGTGGAATCATAAACTTCCCTCCTCCTCATTAACCATTTCCTCTCCTGTCTCTCTGTGTTTCTAATTAGCGTGTTCATGTCAATATTGCTCTGCTGCTGCGCGCCATGATTTTTTAAAAATGAGTTGTGCTACTACCAATAAGTAGATTTTTGGAAAACATCTCATATAATTAAATGATAGTGATTCGATCTCATCTATGTATGTACCATAGCATGTGTTAGTTTATGTTTTGGCATATTCGGTTTGCATGTAAACTGATGAAAATGAGCATCTTGTTCGGACAGCCAAAAGTAGTGTCCGGATAGAATTTTCAGAAAGTTCAACTTAAAAATCTAGGGCCTGTCCAGACAGCCAGAAGCCGTGTCCAAATTGAATTTACAGAAAGTTCACTTGTTCACTTTGAAGACCTGTCCGGACAGCATTTACAGAAAGTCTATTTTACTTGGCCTATCTGGACACTGAGCTTGGCTGTTCAGACATCAAGGGTTTATGCATATGTAACCCTAGCCGTGTCCGAACATGTACGTATCCCTGTCCAGACACGGCCGCTTAATATGGTTGTGCGAATTTATATTTAAACGACTTTTATGCACATTATTATGTATGAATTCGGAGAGCGAATATTGGGAGCTAAGAGAGAGAGATAGAGATATCGAACTGGAGTGTTTTGGATCTCTCTTCGAATAAAGGTGAGAAATCTCATTCTCGTTTGATTAAACACTTGAAGCCAATCGGAATTCCGATGAGGAGATCATATAGAAGAATTGTACCAGATGTTCTGGAAAGGACTACTGCAGTAGAAGTTGAGTGGGTCGCTTGTCTTATGCAAGGGAGTGTCAATTGCAAAAGTTTAGTAAGCGTGAACTTCTTGTAATTCTTAGTCTTTTATAGTGGAGTGATTTCCTAGGTTTGGCTGCTCCGAAAGGTTTTACATTTAGAGAATTTTCTAAATAGTTTTCTCTTCGTAACTAAATATCTGTGTTCTTTAATGTTAATTACATATTTGTATTTGGTTGATTATTATTTGTTAAGTCAGATTTATTTCCTACATAATATTTTGTGAAACAACTATACAATCAGAATGTGTGTTAATTGGAGTCAATTAGGGTTTTTCAGCATGAGATATATATGAGTCAAATAATGAGCAATTATATATGATCCAATTCCAAATGACATTGAGATTGAGCTAGTACCTGCGGTCGCCCCAGTCCGATTGCTTCTAGTTGTGTAATAATGCCTGCCTGTAATGGTTGTGCAATCCATTCATCGTGGAGTTTTGTAGTACTATCCTTGCACATTACATTACCGTGGAGTTGTTCGACTATATTTTTATACTCAAAGAACTCCAAATTAACTTGATTAGGATATTGATTTCCAGGACCCGTTGCCATCAACAACTTCAAAACAGATTCAGGGTTTTCAAGACAAGCGCAACCCAGTTCGGAACACAGGAGAAATGTGCCAAAAGGCTTGTATTCCTTGGTTGGAGAAGCCAATTCAGGAGCACTAGGATTGGGGGGTGAAATTAAGACTCTTGGGACTGGATCTCGATCCAAAACCACATGCAAAAAGCAAGAGTTCCATGTTGAGTATTGTAATATGGCTTCTTGCAAGCCATCATCACCAATAAGGGGTGAACCAAAAGTGATGCAAAGTGGGCGTTTGGTGGTTGCTAAATTGATTTTGTCCAGCAGCCATAAGGTGAAGAGATAGGCAACAGATCCTCCCAGAGAGTGTCCAGTGATAATGAATGGCTTCGTGGAAATCTGCATTAAAATATGAATCTTATAACTTTAATAACAGCCGACTGAAATTCTCAAAGTTCTCTTGATCGATACAATAAAAAATGGTCCATATATATCATATACAAAGACCTTATTAATTTTTTTTTTTCTCCTAAGCATACAAAGACCTGGGCAGTTGGACTCGTTTGGTAATTTTTTTAGATGATTTTTTTTCCCTTTTGATGTTTTATTGGTGAAAATAGTTTTTGAGTGTTCTATTTATTGAGTTGTTTGTTAATTCTTTTACTTTATGCTATATATAAAACAAAAAAACAAAAAAAACAAAAATTAGCAAATTTGCCCAATTTTCCTTGCATAGCTATTCTCCAAAAGAAATTATAAAAATCATTTACCACCTCATCTTTTACCTATCTTTCTGGTCCTAGTAGATAGGATACCAAGCCAATCAATCAACCAATAGACCCGGATACAACCACAAAGCACCACACATGATCCCCTCTCTTAGTACAATAGCATTGGTTCCTGCAATACTAGCAGAAATTGATGGTTCGCAGGAGTCATGGGGCTAAGGAATTCAACATCAAGAAAAGCCCCCTATTAATTAAAGTCCCCTATTAATTTGTGCCACATGGCTAGTGGTTGCTACAAATTGGCTATAGAAGGCAGCCAGCAACAGGTCAAAAGATGACTTTCGTTTCCTTCTCTAAAATCCCTACCCCCTTCCTACTGAATTAGGCATTAGAGATATTCTTAATTTCTTACTTTATCGCGGCTCTTAAATACTATTCACTTTATTCTTAAACAAAATCATTAAAACATTTTTATT
>NC_081546.1:26898811-26906174 GCF_901000735.1 Corylus avellana
CTTGTGGTAACACACGAGCCTCTATATTTATTTGACCTGTTAGATATAATTTGTTGTTAGATATATTTGTTTGGTAACACACAAACCTTTTAAGTTTTAAGGATTCACTTGACAAAAACATGCTATCATTTGCAGTTAATAACTTGAACTAAACACAAGGAAATAAAGAAAAAATTAACACCCACGAAATCATTTCAATTTCCCATTCAAAATCACACAAATATCAATAAAAATAAATAAATAAATAAAAATCAAGCTTCTGATTCCCTGGTGAAAGAAAAAATGAGAAAGATACACAGAGGAACAACTGCAAAAGCTGCAAGCTTTAGCAAGTCCTCAGTCTCCTTTGATATCACTCCAATTCTTGACCAGTCTCCACTGTACCTGAACATTGAAATCTTTCTTCATGAGAAAGATAGATTCAAGTTTCTGATGAAAAAAATATCAAACAAAACAGACGAAAAACCATACCCAGCATCGATGAATCCCAGCCCAAGCACGGCCACAACAGAGCGAGCAAGAATTGGGGCGGAGATTTTCAATGGGAAAATGGTTTCTTGCTGGGCTCTGGAATTATCAGACAAATCTTTCTTCTTAGCCATTGAGATTCCAAAATTTCTGCCATTTCTCCTCACAAACGGATAAGAAGTCGGGCCGTTGAAGATAAAGCTCTTTCTTGTGACCAGCATTTCCTATCCTCTGTTTGGGCTCGTTACTCTTTGACCAATCTCAAACTCTAAAAATCATTCACCCAACAAGGGCAAAATTGTAATCACCTTAATTTCATAGAAAGGGCACAAAAACCTATTTACAAAAGGCATCCGCGCATTCGATCGTGAGGTGGAGCAAGGTCATCTGTTGGGCTTACCCCATTGGCCCCAGCGGCCCCTCCTTCAACTGCCGGCTGTCCATGCAAAGACACTCGGGTCTTCAAAATCCTGCTCCGATGCGCCTGCTTGTGAGGTCTCAACAGGGGTCCTGTGCGCAGCTCCACGGAAAGACACTCGGCTTCCCACCAGAGGCTCGTCATCGCTGTTAGAAAATCAACCTTATTTCTCGAATCGGTAAGATGCGAAAATTAAAAACGCAAAAGCAAGCAATCACAAAACATAAAAATACACAAAAATATTTATGTGGTTCATCGCGTCGACAGCGAGTTTTACTATTTTTGAGAGATAACAATACAGAAGGCGTGAATATTCAAAGATACATAAAGTCACACAAAACCCTACTAACATAAGTGACTATAAATAAGACCCCAGAAAGTGTCAAAACACTAAAATTGACCAAAAATATGATTAATATATTATGTTATTTACATAATTCCTTATCTCGCTTTTGTCTCTCTTGCTTCCGCTTTCCTCACAATATTTCACATTTTCCCACGAACTTCAACAGTTTGGAAACTAGTACATGGCTCCCTGAAAAAGATAAAATGGAAAGGTCCAGCAACAATCAAAAAACTCTGCTACCAAAGAACCAGAAAAATGTAGGGTTGCTAAAAAGGAATTTGGTTTGAAAAGAGTGAATCAAATTACAATTTTTATTCTTTTATCAATACAAGTTGAGATTTTACAAAATCAATTGCAAGTAGCACCCGGTTCCACGACCTTAAAAGATGTCCTTCCAACATTTTTAAGTAGTAGTGATAAGTATATGTATTAGACGGAGAAGAACACAAAAGCAAGTACCAGCTTCAAGTGTAACAGTGGGATTAGATTTCATAGTAATATTTTGAAGTAAGCCTACTTGTTGGGCCATTGAGTTTTGGTTCAAATGAATAGCACTTCCTTTCGCAAGTGAAATATTCATCAAATATGTATTTACTTATCAATCCAAAAACAAAAGGCTATTGGATTCATATTCAAAATGGGACAGTCATAGGGGAGTCTGCTTTAAAAAGCTGCATTTCAAACCATTTCATCATACCTCTTTTAGGAGGGATTAGTTTCACAAGCCATAAGCAAATGGAGCACGCCAATTTTGGTTTGGATGGCTTTGTAGTCTAACCAAATCTTATAATATCCAAATTATTGGGTCCATGCTGCCACCCCTGCAATGGAATATATATTGACTAGTTATAGTAAACTAAATTTCTTACTCATGCAACAGAGAAATTGCAAATGAAATTTGACCCAAAACAAAATTAACAAGCATTATGGGAGTTAGAATATACGGAACTAGAGAAAAAAAGTGAGTAGAAAGTGGCTGCTTTATGTGCTGGGGGTACCTTAATAACAACACCAAATTTAGAGGCTCGTTAATATCAATTACACATGAATTACTATTTGAAATAGAAGTTCTCAATGATACAACCCACAAATCAAGGCACACACTAACATGTTTATGCATTATAACTTATAAGATGTATATAACGATAGTGAATTATCACAGCAGCAGAGTCCATCATCAACACAATCACAACAGCAGAGTCCAACATCAACTCAATCTCAAGTCTCTGTTGCAGTCGAAACTTCATCACAACAGAGTCCTACTTCAACACAAATGCAACTCTCATGATAAATCATTTGAATATAAAACCCATGTAGAAGATAGAAGATAGCTTGCCTTCTGTATTGGTATTAATGTAGAACACTTTGCTGTTGTAGTCATCTGGAAATGAAAATGTAAAGTTCATTTGTTATATATATCGAATCAACTCCAGAACGGTTAGTAAGGAGAAACAGAGCTCATAAACAATATCCTAGTTCTTATATATATATATATATATATATATATATATATATATATATACTAGGATATTGTTTATGAGCTCTGTTTCTCCTTACTATATGTGTGTGTGCGCGCGCGCGGGAGAGAGAGATACCTCACTCAATAATCGAATATGCACTTCCATGAAAACGGATTTTTTTCCAATGAAGTGCATCCACGAGCATATACCTGCCATACATACGGTGGAAGAGCTCGAATATCTTGAAGTTGCTTGCAGTCGTCCAAGTACAGCCTAAACAATCCAACAAATTTTCTGATGCATGAAGGAAGGGTAACAATAGGACTACTTGATAGATCTAGAACTCTCAAACTCAACTATTGAGATTTTTTAGGTTCAAAGAATTTTTCCAATGATGACGACCCCTTTCTTGAAGTCGCTTGCGTTCTTCCATGTAAATTTCTAATCCTCTGATGCATGAAGGACGGATAACGAAAGAACTACTTGATAGATCTAGAACTCTCAAACTGATAGGGTAATATGATTCTGTTTGAACACTATTTCGAAGACTCAATAATTGCAATGCCGCAAACACCGTTCGTTTCCCCACAAGTTCAGGTTCTTCAAAAAATATTTCCAATGACAAGCACCCCATAGCATGCACTTCTTCTACATTTGGTGGAAGAAATTGAATTTGTTGAAGTTGCTTGCAATCTTCCATGTAAAGTTTCTTCAATCCAACAAATTTTCTGATGCATGAAGGAAGGGCAACAATATCGCTCTTAGATAGATTTAAAATGGTCAATGTAGAGCAGCAAGCAAATGTCTTCAAGAAATTTGATTCTAATGGAGCATAATTACTATGTTCCAACTCTGGAAGTTTCGAAAATGTTATCCAGGAACAACCATCATCAGAATCGCTTGTATTCGTCGGAGATGACAATTGGTGTAATTCGTCCTCTGATGAAATTTCAGATTCCTTTGTATATACAATAGAGGGCATGGATTGTCCATTATCCTCCACCTTCTTTAGAAACTCAACGACTTTTGAACAACCTCGGAGAGAAAGACACTCTAAATGTTGCAATTGATAAATTTCATCTGAAAGATCCATTAGGTTTGTGCAGCCACCTAGATATAATTCTTTAAGCCCAACGAGGCACCCAATAGATGAAGGCAATTCCTCTGCACCCATATATGTAAAGTTGATTTTCTCTAAATATTCCATTTGACACTCTATTTTAGAAAAGTTCTTAAGACTTAAGCAACCCCAAAGGCAAAGTGATTTGAGAGATCTCAACTTGAGGCTTCTTGGGAAATCCATAAGATTAGAGCAACAAAAAAGATTCAAACAAACAAGCTTATCAAGGAATCCCACAGAATGATCAATCTTAACTAAATTTCCGCAACAAGCAAGATCTAATTTCTGTAAATTTGGAATCCTTGAAACATCATGGATTTCTTTTAGGAATTCACAACCATTAAAATCCAAAATGGTCAGGTTTTGGGAATTCTGTCAAGAAAAACCAAGACAAATTAGTTTGATAGAAGTTTACTACAAAATTTAAACCAAAAAAATATTAAAAACAAGAATAATGTTATTCTTCATACCTATTTGACATGACATGGTTTAAGTGACTAATATAGAAAACCACTTAAAACAGGATATGTCAACTAGTGTGAAAAAGGCGTAAAATAACTATATCAACTAGTGTGAAATAGTTATGAAGAGTAGTATTACTCTAAAAACAATAATTGTACCTGGACTCCCTTCAATTCCTTGAGACGACTAAATGGCATTCTTAGAATAGCAAGTTTCTTTCCACAAAAATTGGATGGAAAATATTCTCCAGGATATGTAAGCCAATCAAACACTCTTAACTCATTAGAAAGAAAATTAGGCTCTCCAGAAAAGCATGCATTATTGTTTATAAACATTTTGAGACTCTTCATCTTTTTGAAAGCTTTGAGACTCAAGTGTATCGGGTCTCGATTAGGCAAATTTACCAATATGCCCTCAACTTCGTTTGTTCCCTAGCAAGAAATGTATAGTTATCAAACATATTAGCAAGCAACATTGTAACATAAAGTTCTTCATACATTAACAATTGCTAGAACTATATATATACTTTATGAAAAGAAACAAGCCTATATTCCATCTGACTGTTTTTTTTTTTATTTTTTTTATTTATATATATAATTTTAGATTTTTAGAATGACTAATTTATTTTTAGAAGCATGTTACACATCATTGTTTAATTTTTTTTTTTTTTTTTTTTTTGCAAATCCAATAGATCTACCATTGGATTTGTGGACTCTTGTGGATCTCACACAAATTCAATGGTGAACTCACCAATTTATTATACGGAGATGTGTGAAAGATGAGATAAATAATGATTTTTTATAATTTCTCTTATTTTTATTATTGGAATGTCCTAAAGTGGTTAATTAATTTGTCTTTGATACATATTTACATATTACCCCCTTACTTGTTCGTAAGAGAAAAGGCAAGATACTCGTAATTATTCTTCTTAATTAAAAGCATTCCATTTGTTCAGCTCATTTGTAATATTATTGGTCAAATTTCTTTTATCAGTTATTGTAAAATGAAGAAAAAATTATTGAGTGACTGCTTGTTTGATAATGTTTTGAGAAGTATTTTCAGTTTTGAAAAGGTAAAAATTGAGAATTAATTTGGTAGGGGCCACATAATATACAAGTGTTGCATGTGGGTCCATAAACAAAAATTTGTTTGGTAAAATTTTGAGAAGTGTATTTTGAAAACCAAAAATTGATAAATATTTTTATAAAAGAAAATAAAAATTAAAATGTTCATTATAATCTTTAAATAAAAATTAAAAATTGATAAACATCTAACTTCAAGCAAAATTGTTATTCTGTAAAATTTCAAACAAAATTTTTATTTAGTAAAATCTCAAGAGACGTGATAAATTAACTATCCTAGTATTTGAAAACAATTTTACAAATGGTTTTACAAAAACACAACCAATTAAACAGTCGGAATCTATTGTAATTAGGGTATAATCTTAATTTGATTTTGAAATTAAATTCATTTCTACTTGTTCAATTCTTTTCTGTAACATATAAGTATGCACTTATATATATTTGCATGTAACTTTTCAGCCTCTTTTATACAACAACAAAAAAAAAAAAAAAAAAAAAAAGGATCAATATTTTTGTAGTTGCTTAACTCATGAAAAAGAAACAAATGTAAAATTAAAAGGGATTTTAACATAATTCTTACAGTATTTTCTTCTAGGACATGTCGAACATCTTCATGAAACCACAATCTACTGCGCTGACCAGGTTCTTTGGGTGATTCTTGTCGAACAATTTCTCTTCCCATTTCTTGCAGCAAGTCATGCATCTCCAATAATCCATAGCGAGACAAAGTTATAAGACACTTGTCCTTTAGCTCTTCGATGCCACTATATGAGTGAAAACCACGACCATCGAGCATTTCTGTGACATATTCTACACTCCCTCCTTTGAAGAAACATGCGATGTCAAGGAAAATATTTTTCGTGTTTTCATCCAATCCATCAAAACTTATTCTAAGTATTTTTTGAATATCATGGTGAGGAATTTTTTTGTACTCGTCCAATTTACTTTTCCAATAAAGTATATCTCTACCTTTTAGAGCTGAGCCTATCATTGTTAAAGCTAATGGCAATCCTCCAGCATAATGTACTACATCATTTATGAGCTCCACAAAATCGTCGTTAGGTTTGTCATTAATTTTGAAGGCATTCCAACTAAAGAGCTTAAGAGCTTCATCGTGATTTAACCCATTCATCTGGTATGTGGAATAAACTCCATGTGCACTAAGTAAACGTTTATTTCTTGTTGTTATGATGATTCTACTTCCTAAGCCAAACCAATCATCTTTTCCGACTAGCTTTTCTAATTGGTCCAATTGATCCACATCATCAAGAACTAGAAGTACCCTCAAACTACGAAGCCTATCCTGTATCAAAATAATTCCTCGATCAACATTGTCAACCACTGGACTTGAGTCTCCTAGGATATTAGAAAGAAGTTTATTTTGCAAAATCATCAAACCGTCCATTTGGCTGAAAGTTTCTCTAATATTTTCAAGAAAGCAACAACCTTCAAATTGAGAGGCAATCGAGTTGTAGATGGCTTTGGTGAGAGTTGTCTTACCAATTCCACCAGTTCCGAAGATCCCTGCCATACATGTAATGTCATTCTTTTCTATATCTAAAAGCCTCTTCATATCTTGTACGCGAGAGTCTATTCCAATTGGATACTTGGCAACTTGGAAGTAAGTCTTTTTCACTAATACCGAATTCACCCATTCAATGATTGACTTAATAAATTCAGCTTCATTCCTACATATACATAAAGATAACAAAACATCTAATGTGTTACTTTCACAATAAAAATAATAGGAATACGATCTAATTACAATGATTTTTTTTTCTCTATAAGCGGGGGCAGAACTAGGAATATGACCTAGTTACAATATTTCCTAATTTATTTTTTCCAAAGTACTTCAATAATTTTTTTTTTCTTTCAAATCAATGTTTTACGCCCTTAATTTATTTTTTATTTTTTTAACTTCGATCCCACACTTCTAAAATCCTAAATCCGCCCCTATCTATAAGCAATGAATTGTATGCCATGACGTAAGGGATAATCTTCCCCTCC
>NC_081546.1:26906274-26909382 GCF_901000735.1 Corylus avellana
TGTTTTCCAAATGCTTCCCTGACAAATTGGCTGCTTCTGTTAGGGCTGTCTTCCACCTTTGCACCTTCATTTCATCGTTTTTTAACCTTTCTTTATGTTTGGTGAGTGCTTCTCCAATAGTATTGGTTTGATTCCGTATTATCGACGGATTTAGGTTGTAAAACAATGGTAAAACATTTTGCCCCTTTGTTTTTCTACACTCGAGGATCTTCACTAGCTCCTCCAAGCACCATCTGGATGATGCATAATTTTTAGAGAATACAATTATTGAAATCTTCGACTCTTCAATGGCTTTGAGAAGTGCAAGTGAAATTTCATCTCCGCTTTTGAGATTGTCATCCATAAAGGTGTTGATTCCCTTTTGACGCAAAGCTGCGTATAGATGAAATTGTTGCGAGTATCTTCGCCTCTAAAACTCAAGAAGACATCATAAGTACATGGATGGGTGGAAGAGTAAGAAGAGGAGGCTCCTTGGAAGGCCATGGAATAGATATTGAAGATAGTTGAAGAATTCAGAAATATGGACTCTTTTTAAAGTTGAATAGAGAAGTCCATTTTCCACACGCGGATGTAAAATGAGCAACTTCCTGGCAACACCTATGCCGCGTTGCATCATAATTATATAATACGCGTTGGTCAAAAGAATCAAAAAAAGATTGAGAAACTTCTTGGCAACTCTTTTACGGAGTTGTATGCATTATATATGCATTGAAGGAGACCTAATTTTGGATGGTAAATTCATAAAATTGCACAACATACAGCATGCCTGGTGCACTTGAACAAGTATGTCAACCAATACATGTCAATTAAGAGCTACTAGAAATGTCATAGATCGAACATGGAGGGAGGAGATACCTGACTATATCTATGATATTGTTTAGGCAGGACAAATTGCTTCAGCCTGTTTTTGATATATGAAAAGTGAACAATTACTTCAAAATATATATATATATATATATTAAGAGAATAATTTCTACGTGGTTCTAGCATAAATTCATTATTTTGTATCATCCATAATAGATTGACACCTTAACTTAGTATAACTACTTAAGAAAAGAAAATAAATATATCAAATCACATCAAAATTTACTAAAAATTAAAAAATTTCACCTTCACATATATGGATGTAATCTAGTGTGTTTGTTTGTCTCTTTCTTAAGTTGTACTAATTTAAGGTGTCAATCTCTCATTGGATGGTATAAAATGATGAGTTTGTATCACAAACTCATAGAAGCTGCTCTCATCAAATATTAAACCTCATTTCTAACCAAATAACAATTAAAACTCTACTAGATATTCAAATGAAATGAAAATAATTTATTTCATGATCCAACTTTTATTTTGTTGTATTATATATATTCACATTATTTAAAAAATTTAAATGATATGATGACATATTGATCACCGTGAGATATATATATATCAAGGATATAAATATAAATATGAATATGAAATGTTGAAGATACTTCAATTGGAACCATAAATTCAAGAATATACATAATGAAAATAGGATATATGAAAATAAGTACTTACGAAAAAATGATGCTGTAAAATTAGCTCGAAGAAGCTTTCATTGAATGAAACATTCTGTAATACATGGATGAAATTATGATATTCATATTGTAAGATTTCACTGATGATCAGAGAGAGAAGAGAAAAAAGTGTTCTGAAATCCAGAAGAACCGAATTGCTAATACATGAGCGAAGGATGCTATAAAAAGAAAGATAAAAAGTTGAACACTATAGATGAACAGTGACTTGTTAGGATAAACAGTGACGAATAGTATTGTACAGTTCTGGCCAACATGAACAGTGCTGAACAGTAATGACCGCCAAAACAGTGACGAATAGTGCTTGCTGTATTTGGGCTTTTCAAACTTCAATCTTCACCAAGATTGTAAGGGTCTTGGACTTCTTGGTAAAGAGACTGTACTTGGTTTGTTGAAGAGGAGGACGAAGCTGGGCTTTGTTCTCCTTGATCCTATATATATATAATATGAATTAAAAAAATCCCTAATCTACATGTTCACACTCATTATTAATATATTTTTGTTACAACGCTCATTATTGGGCACCATTACATGAATATTCAACTTTTGAAGTCTGGTAATAAATGACAAATTACTTCAAATTGGGTTAATGAATATTCACTTGGTAGGTGAAAATGAGTGATTTGAAGCATAGGATTTACACTTGTACCAAATAAATCATTGGGATATCAAAATTACCATGAATATGGTCCATGCGTCCATATTCATATGGTAGATGGAAACCATCAAGCCTCCATATCAACTCCTCTCTTCGCATGATTCATGGTCAAAGTAGCTAACAACCTTGTTGTCTAGTGAGACAAAGCCACAACAATTTAAAAGGCCACTACCTTATTGAGGCCGACACCTTATAAAGGTTTTTTGTTTTTTTTTTTGGGTGGTGGGTTGATGACATGGTGAAGAGTAATGCTATGTATCCAATTTTTATAAAGAAAAAACATTTCATTATGTTAGAGAATAGCAATGTGGGACAAAACCCCACTTATATAGAAAGACGGAGAGAGGGACTCCCATTTATGAGCAATAGTCAAATTGTAATTAGAGTAAACCACACGATGTGCATTATAATTCTAAAATGAAAGTGTTAACCACACAATCTGCATTATAATTCAAAAATAATAGTCAAATTGTACTTAGAGTAAACATATATATTGCCCTAAAACTACCACTTCATTCTCAATGTCATCTTCCCAATCACCAATTGTGTCGATGTCATATTAAACTATCAAAAAAATGTCAATGTTCACCTCAAGGCCAACAAAAATATGCAAATGACCTTAAACAAATTTCAATAAGACAAAAGTATTCTTATAAATTTGAAAAAAAAAAAAAAAACAAAAACAAAAACAAAAAGTAGTCAAAAGATAACTATTTTGTAAGAAAAAAAGTTGACCAAACATTTTGAAAGTCAAAAGATTACTCTTTTGTATGTCTCCTTTCCCTTCTGTTTGTTGTTTCAACTCTTTAACAGTACCTTCCAAGCTGCAATGAAATATTTTTTGTTTAAGTGCTCCATTTCATGAGTTTGAAGTGAATTGTCAACTTTTCACTTCTCCTT
>NC_081546.1:26909482-26911937 GCF_901000735.1 Corylus avellana
CACAAGCAATAGAAATATTTCGTGTGTATTGCATCCTGACGATTGTTACTACTTGGACTCTTAACAACTCCTATTCTCGAGTGCTAAGAGACATTGACATAACATAGTGGGGCTACAAAATTAAATAAGTTATCCGATGGATCTTCCTTCTTAATCAATCAAGAGCAAGAAAGCATGCACTTCATAAAGAGATGGAAAGGGGCTCACTAATGAGCTATGCATCATTCTAACCAAATGCTTTTTCTCTGTGAATTCTTTAAGCTTATTATTTCCTCCAACCTATACTGGCTTAAGCATATGAATAACTTCGCCAGAATTGGGTGAAGTGCTTTGTGCTTGACTTTCCTTCTTTTTTTTTTCTCACAAATTTTTTTTTATTCAAGATTTGGTGTGAAACCAACTGATTCTTTAGATAAGTTATAACTATTGTAGACTATGAATGTGCTGCCGTGAATTTGAATAATGTCATATACTCAATTTGTAGCCTTAAACATTAAAAATAGATATTAATACTATGTTATTCCCATATCTTCTCCAACCTTCAATTTTTGAAAGTCTCATTAAAAAATTCTCCTCTTTTCCAATTTCATGATTTTCCAACTCATGGTTCAAGTCCTTAAAATCACTCCATAAAATATCAGTGATAAAAAGGTTAATAAATTTTAATTAACTCACTCAACCACTTGTCTTAATTTTTTTTATTTGATTACTTCATGAATTATTGGATTTTCATATATGAGGAGTATAACTAATTATTCGCCTAGTATAAACGTTAGATTAATATAACTAATTGTTCTATTTCTCATATGTTCAAATGACACATAATAATTTTTTATAGATTAGATTGAAAAAAATTCTTCCAACTCAATTTACAGTAAAATTATGTCCGAACTAGGGATAGCAATTTGTATTTACATGTCCATAAACTGCTCAGGAATATGGAAAATGAAGTGGAAAATTTTTTATCTATTAAGGTATTTATTTGTGCTTTTTGTGTCATATGTAATTGCCTAACATTTATTATTTTACATTCTTCCTATTTTTCACATCTCACCTCACGGTCTTGGTAATAGGATTAATTTCCTAACCGTTCAAGATCCGAGGAATCCTCTAGTGGAGTTCATGGGAAATTGAAAAAACAAGGTAGGCTTTATTGTTATGTCCTGTGGTTCTTTGTTGAAATCCAATAATCTGTTTGGCACGTGTCATCGAATGGGTGTTTGTTTTGTGGGTTTATGAAGTTATTGGGTTATTGTAATTTGTGTGGGCTAACTGTCTGAACGTTGGCCCAGTTCTTGGCTTCTATTTAACAGTCCAATTTTCGTTCAAGATCTTGATCCTCTAGAAAAAGGGTCTACAATTTTATATAAATTGTGAATTCTCAAATTATAGAATTTGGACCATTTATAAGCAAACGTTTCCAAAACTAAGAGATTGCAGGAAAAACTCTATAAAAAAGGCCCAAAAAGCCTAAAGACCCAATTTTGCTCGTACCCAGCATCTTAATTAGCGAGAAAGAGAGATCTAAAATGGGAGATATTTTTTGAAGACTTGATTCAAGAAGAGAAAAGTTCAACTCAATGGTAAAAACGCTAAACTCTAGCCTTTGTTTTCATGATAATTACCTATGTATTTATGTTTTGCTAAGGTTGGGTTTTATATTTATTTGAGTGTCTTTAGAAGATATGATGTTGTAGACCAAGTTAAAAGAGAGAGTACTTTTCTCAAGGAAAGCCCCAAAATTTGTGAACAATATAAGAGTTGGCTTAATTAATATATAGATTGACCTTGGTAGTGTGAATAAGGACCTTAGAACTACTTTGAAAACTCTTGGTTGAAATAAATGGGAAGGAGAAGTGAAAAGTTGACAATTCACTTCAAACTCATGAAATGGAGCACTTAAACAAAAAATATTTCATTGCAGCTCGGAAGGTACTGTTAAAGAGTCAAAACAACAAACAGAAGGGAAATGAGACATACAAAAGAGTAATCTTTTGACTTTCAAAATGTTTGGTCAACTTTTTTTCTTACAAAATAGTTATCTTTTGACTACTTTTTGTTTTTGTTTTTGTTTTTTTTTTTTTTTTCAAATTTATAAGAATACTTTTGTCTTATTGAAATTTGTTTAAGGTCATTTGTATATTTTTGTTGGCCTTGAGGTGAACATTGACATTTTTTTGATAGTTTAAAATGACATCGACACAATTGGTGGTTGGGAGGATGACATTGAGAATGAAGTGGTAGTTTTATGGCAATATATATGTTTACTCTAATTACAATTTGACTATTCATTTTAGAAGTATAATGCAGATCGTGTGGTTAACTCTAATTACAATTTGACTATTGCTCATAAATGGGAGTCCCTCTTTCGTCTTTCTATATAAGTGGGGTTTTGTCCCACATTGCTATTCTCTAACAGAATGAAATGTTTTTTCTTTATAAAAAGTGGATACAT
>NC_081546.1:26912037-26919631 GCF_901000735.1 Corylus avellana
TTCATTTTTATCACTTAAATATTTTTAGATAAATGGTAATTTAACAATATATTAGAGTAGATATCCTGAGTTTAAACTTATTTCAATTAAACGAAATAT
This sequence comes from Corylus avellana, assembly GCF_901000735.1. Taxonomy (NCBI): domain Eukaryota; kingdom Viridiplantae; phylum Streptophyta; class Magnoliopsida; order Fagales; family Betulaceae; genus Corylus; species Corylus avellana. Next base: position 26,912,137 of record NC_081546.1, read on the forward strand.
TACACATTCATCTTTTATTCATTTATTGCCATTTTTTTTTTAAGGTAAATTTATCATTGAATCTGTGAGACCTACATATAGTCACACATATTCAATATTGAATTTACTCATCTCTCACGGAGATTGACAAAGAAATGGGTAAAAGATTATAAAATATAAGATTCTTAAATTTTAAAATCAAAACCCTTCATTACATCTAACGGCCTAAATAAATACAAAGGTTTGTTTGTTATCGAGAATCTCAAATTACTTGTGGTAACACACGAACCTATATATTTATTTGACCCGCTAGATATATTTTGCTGTTAGATTAACTTAGATATATTTGTTTGGTAACACACAAACCTTTGAAGTTTTAAGGATTCAATTGACAACATGCTATCATTTGCTGTTAATAACTTGAACTAAACACAAGGAAATAAAGAAAAAATTAACAACCACGAAATCATTTCAATTTCCCATTCAAAATCACACAAATCTCAATAAAATGAAAAAAAAAAAAAAAAAAAAAGTCAGGCTTCTGGTTCCCTGGTGAAAGAAAAAATGAGAAAGATACACAGAGGAACAACTGCAAAAGCTGCAAGCTTTAGCAAGTCCTCAGTCTCCTTTGATATCACTCCAATCCTTGACCAGTCTCCACTGTACCTGAACATTGAAATCTTTCTTCATGAGTAAGACAGATTCAAGTTTCTAACTTTCTGATGAAAAAACATATCAAAGAAAACAGACGAAAAAGCATACCCAGCATCGATGAATCCCAGCCCCAGCACGGCCACAACAGAGCGAGCAAGAATTGGGGTGGAGATTTTCAGTGGGAAAATGGTTTCTTGCTGGGCTCTGGAATTATCAGACAAATCTTTCTTCTTAGCCATTGAGATTTCAAATTTTCTGCCATTTCTCCTCACAAACGGATAAGCAAGGCTGTTGAAGATAAAGCTCTTTCTTGTGACCAGCATTTCCTATCCTCTGTTTGGGCTCGTTTCTCTTTTGACCAATCTCAAATCTAAAAGTCATTCATCCAACAAGGGCAAAATTGTAATTTTGATATTGTTAATGTTATATTTACTATTAAGAGAAAAATGAAAAAATCATTTCATATATGCGTTTCTACTATGAAAATTCCAATACCTGTGACTGTGAGCTCTTTGTTTTTTTGGTCCTGCAGGCTTGGGCTTGACTTGCTTCACAGGCTTCTTTTCCTCCCCAGCTCCATCAGCTAATCAAATGGAGAGTTCATGGCTGCAAATAACTTCTTTATGTCACCCACTGCAGAATACAACTTTGCCTCCAAATGTTCAAGCCTCTGTTCGGAATTGGTAGATGATGAAGCCATTATTAGCTCCGATTGCAAGTTGTCACGAACCTGAATGTCAATTCTGTAACCAAACTTCCTTCAAACCAATAGTTTAGAAAATAAACTTCTCAACATAATTTTTTTAACACTAGAATAATCTTTAAATAGATTTACAATGAGATAACACCAACTTGAAAAAAAGAAAAAGAAATTGAGGATCTTTCAAGTGATAAATATTAAGGTAATAGAATAATAACTATTTAATTACTCACTCAATTATAAGGATTTTACTGTGGTATTATCTTAGAAAATCTAAAGAATTCCTCATCCTTACAATTCTCAAAGCATAACTTCAAACACCAACATTTCCCAGCCAAAACAGTAATGGGATCTGACTTCATTATCTTTACCAAGAACACTCCTATCTACAGAAGGATTCCCACAATTTAACAACCTAGAATGAACTCCACACAATACCAGCCAGCAGGGTAACATGATACAGCAGTGGAAGTGTATCCACATCACCCACACCCAGTAAGTACAATATGGTCTCAAGGAGGACTTGCAATATCCAACAAAGTCGTCCATTTGGTAAATTGCAAACCCAGAGCTTCTAGGCGAACCCCCTGCAAGAAAAAATTATTAGCAAGAGCCAAAACCCTGAAAGAGTCTGATAAAAAGAAGAGAAAACTTTAATTATCACCTCCCAATTTTTCATTACTTTCGTAATTATACCCTTAAACTTTAAAAAGTATTAATTTAGAGTTACCATCTTTCAATACCAGCCCTTCCAAATTCAGATTTAAATCCTAACGAAAAAGCCCTCCCTCTTTGGAGCACAGAGCAGAGACCAACTAACCTTGGCTCTAGCTTTTTCAGCATCAGATCCTAGGAGTAGATTGTCATCAAGCAAACATATTTTCTAACCCCCATGAACTCCACTAGAGGATTCCGCATATCTTGGACTTAATACCTTTTCGTTCTGCTCTTCTTCTTCGTCGGAAAATTTTGAACCTGAGACCTATCCCAACCCCAACCCCAAGACAGCCATGAAAGCTCGAGCGAAATCGAGGAGCCTTTACCCGAACTTTGTCTTTTGTCAAGATTTTTCCCTTTGAGATTCGAGGATTGAGTGAAGTTGACTGATGCTCTTGGATATTGTCTGTCCCTGATACTCCGATGCCAAAGGCTCCACAGTGCCTCTTTTGACGTGGGCAACGATCATCATAGTTGTGGACCTCACGACGTCTCTTGGTAAGTTGAATATCATCCACAAAATTTGCTGAATTTTCAATAGCTTCATCGGCTTCCTCCAAATGGACATCAACATCCTCAAGGAGCACACCTCGAACCTGAGGATTCAACATTTGATCTATCGCTTTCTCTTCATATACCATATCGACTCTGCAACTTTTGAAGAACGCCGAACCTGTGGATTGCCAAATTTGGAACTTAACTCGCACATTGTCCCCCTTCAGGTCATCAAATTTTGGAATGTGGTGTAGGAGCCATAAATGATCTGAGCCTGACAAATGAATTTCTTTGGAATCAAAATGGCTTGAATATCCATTGATGATCTGAACCGTACAACTAATAGTAACCGGAATTTGAGGGTCTTCTTTTAACCCAATAATAGCACAGAGAGCCATTCCTGTGATTTCTCCATGTAAATGCGAAGCCTCAGTAATATCTATGATGCATATATCACTGTCTGAAGTTTGTTTTGTACAACTGAACCAGTTTGAAATCTTACTTTCTGAAAATATAATGCTTCGTATATAATTCTAAAGATTTTCCTGTTACACGGACATTATAAACTTTTAGCAATACCAACTACAAATCAAGGCACACAAATAACCATGTAAGAGAGAGATATACCTCAACCAATAAAAACTTCTCCAGACTCTCCGTGCCAAGACAGAAGGCATTGGACTTCTCAGACTCCAGAACTGCTTCAGAGTGTTTTAATCGCCCCTGAATGGACTCTACCTCTGCAAGGGCTGTGTCCAGCCGATCTTGGGTTGCCGCCAGCGTCTGCCTCAGATCAAATAATGAAGACCCCCCTACTTCAAAATCCTGCACCGATGGGCCTGCTTGTGAGGTCTCGGCAGGTGCCCTCCGGGCAGCTCCTAGCGAGGAGACACGCCTTCTCACCAGAGGCCTGTTGTCTCCACCTTCCTCGTCTGACAGAATCGTAAACGGTTCAACCTCCGATGCACCAAGAGCTGAAGAAGCCAGGCGGATTCCAGCCCGGGCCCTCCAAGCTTCATCGGGTACATCCAAATGGACATCAACATCCTCAAGGGGCCCACCTTGAACCTGAGGATTCAGCATTTGATCTACCGTTTTCTCTTCGTACCTGTGTACTAGATGGACTCCACAACTTTTGAAGAACGCCAAAGCTGTGGAGTACCAAATTTGGAACTTAACTCGCACATTGTCCCCCTTTAGCTCATTAAGTTTTGGAATGTGGTACTGGAGCCATAAATGATCTGAGCCTGACAAATAAAATTTTTTGACTTCAAAATGCCTTGACAATCCATTGATGATGTCAACCTCACAAAGAATAGGAAGGGGTATTTGAGGTTCATCAGTTATTCCAATAACAGCACCGAGAATCATTCCTGTGATCTCCTCATCCAAACACAAAGCCTCAGTAATATCTATTTCACATATATCACTGTTTGAAGTTTGTATTTGATGGCTGAACCAGTTTGGAATCTTATTTTCCGGAAATATAATGCTGCATATATAGTCTTCAAGATTCCCCTGTTGCACGGATATTATAAACTTTCAGCAATACAAACTACAAAAGCACAAATAAATACCTATGTCAGAGAAAGACAAATACCTTAATGGATAAAAACTTTTCCACTTCATTTTCCATATTCCCGAGCAGTTTATGGCATCTGGACAAGTCAGCCCATACAAGCCTCGGCAAGTCACATGTATTGAATTCAAATCGTTTTGATACTTCCGAAAATCTTTCCAATGAGATGCAACCCCCTGCATTAACCTCTTCTATATATGGCGGAAGTACAAGAATTTCTTCAAGTTTCTTGCAATCCACCAATATAAGGCGCCTCAATCCAACAAGTCTTTTGATGCATGTAGTGCTAACAAAATCACACCCAGATAGATCAAGCTCTTCCAATGTGGAAAAACAATTAAGACTTCTAAAGAAATATGATTTTGACAAGATACAGTTTCCAAGATTTAATGATTGCAGTGCTAGAGATGCAATTGAGGAATCACCATCATTAGAAATGCTTAAATTCATTGGAGGCTGGAATGGAAACCTAGAGAGTTTTGAACAGTCCTTGAGGGAAAGATTCTTTAGATGTTGCAATAGATGAATGCTACTTGGGAGATTCATAAGATTTTTGCAGCCTTCTAAATTTAAATCTTCAAGCCCAACAAGGTATTTTATGGAGGGATGCAGTTCTTTTACAGCAGTGTACCGTAAGTCAATGGATCTTAAACATTCCATTTTACACCCAATTTCCGGAAAGTTCTGAAGCATTGAGCAACCTTCAAGGACAAGAGCTGTTAAAGATCTTAGCTTGAGAATTCTTGGCAAAGTCTCAAGTTTAGAGCATCGTGAAATTGTTAAAGAAACAAGATTATCAAGGAACCCAACAGAATGATGAACCTCCACCAAATTTGTACACTTATCAATGATCAATTCCTGTAAATCTAAGCTGTTTGAAAGATCAGGAATTTTTGTCAAGAATTTGCAATCAGAGAACTCCATAATCCTTATTTTGTTGAAATTCTGTAAAGAAAAAAATAGGGAATAAATCACCTTGACAGAAGTTTAAAACATAATTTTATTAATTTATAAGAAGAAATATTAAAAATAAAAAAGTTGTACCTTGAATTCATCTATTTTCTTGAAGAGGCTATTCCGCATCTCAAAAACGACGACTTTCCTTCCTCGAAAATTGGGTGGTAAAGATTGTGAAGGATACCCAGGCCAGTCAATCAGTCTTAACTCATTAGGGAGAGAATTAGGTTGTCCAGAAAAATGTGCATTACGATTTATAAATAATCTAAGGCTCTTCATCTTCTCAAAAGCTTTAGATTTCAAGCATATCTCCAAGTCATTTTCAGCCAAATCTACCAATATGCCTTCAACTTTACTTCCTCCCTAATAAGACAATGCATAAGTGTTTCAACAACATCAAATCAAAAAAAATCTCAATATTGTAATTAGCACTTGATAGAATTATAATTCTTTTTATAACACTTAGCATTTGATAAAAAGTACGAATTTGATAAAAAGTAGGGAAAATTACATTTTACCCCCCACAGTTGGCAGCGATTTTCAATTCGAACCCCAAAGTTTTAATTTTTGCAATCCACCCCCACAAAGTTCCAATTTTTTTTCAATTCAGCCATTTCGTCAATCAAAGCCGCTTACAATGATCACGTGCGACGCACGTGATCTTTTTTTTTTTTTTTTTTCCCAAAATGCCCCCGTCCCTGTTGCAAAATACCCTCAAGCGAAAAATCAAATGCCATCTCAAGTCAAACCCTAATACCCATTTGGTCGCCAAAACACCATCTCAAGTCAAAAAAAAATTTCTTCCACTTTTGCCCTCATTTTAAATTGTTTTCATGTGTTGAATTTGGGTTTAGGAGGATATAAGCATCATTTTCTTGGTCTGAACTGAGGGCAAAAGTTGAAGAAAAAAATTTAAAATGACACATGACTTGCATATGACTGTTGACCGTCAATTTTAATCCCTTTGATTGTCGGAAAGGGGGCTTTTTGTCATAAGATGGTAGTTTGATGGGGTCAGGTGTCATAATTGGTAATTCATGTAGAGAAAGTGCTAAAGCATTGTAGTTCATGGAGGCAAAAGGTAATTACCCCTAAAAGAATTTTGTATACAACCAAAACATTGATTTTGGATTGGAGATACAAACAAGCATATGTATGTATGCATGCATTTCTTCACTTATTTTTTTGTTTTTGTTTTTTTTTTTGTTTTTTTTTTTTAAAAAAAAAAGTCAATACTTTTCGAAAAAGATTTACTGAAGGAAACAAACATATATATAAAATTATTATTATTATTTTTTGCTCTTACCATTTCTTCTTCTAATATATATCGAACATCTTCACCAAACCAAAGCCTACTGCGTTTGCTAGGTTCTTGTGATTCTTGTCGAACAATTTCTCTACCCATTTGTTGTAATAAGTCATGCATCATCAATGTGTTACGCTCATCAATAGTTATGAGAGACTTTTCTATAAGCACGTTGATGCCAGTGTTTGGGAAGAAACCACACCCGTCTAGTATTTTGATGACATATTCCACACGCTCCCCTTTGAAGAAACATGCAATGTCAAGGAAAATATCTTTTTCTGTCTTATCCAACCCATCAAAACTTGTTCTCAATACATTGTGAATATGGTCCGTAGGAATTCTTTTGAGTTTCTCCAATAGACTTCTCCATTGAGCTACACATTTACCACGTAGAAGCGATCCTAGAACTTCTAACGCTAAAGGTATGCCCCCAGCATAACTTATTGCTTGTTCTATAACATCCACATAATCTTCATTAGGTTTTTCTTTTTTGAAAGCATGCAAACTAAAGAGTTGATGAGCTTCATGGCGATCCAATTCTCCCATCCGGTAGTTTCTATCAACTCCATGTTGAGTTAGTAAACTTCTATCTCTTGTTGTTATGATGATTCTACTTCCTAAACCAAACCAATCGCATTCTCTAGCTAATGATTCTAACTGAAACAATTGATCCACATCATCAAGAACTAAAAGAACCCTTTTAGAGGAAAGTCTTTGCTTTATCAAATTGATCCCTTGGTCAACACTTCCAACCATTAAACTTGAATCTTTTAGGGTATCATAAAGAAGATGCATTTGCAATATGACCAGACCATTCGGTTGACTTGAAAGTTCCCTAATGTTGGAAAGAAAACAGCTACCTTGAAACTGATAAGCAATCGAGTTATAAACCGCTTTGGCAAGAGTGGTCTTACCAATTCCACCGATTCCAAATATTCCTATCATGCGCGTGTCATTCATCTCAAGATTTAAATGCAAATTAAAGTCCATTAGACGAGACTCTAGTCCAACTTGATGCTTGGCAATGGAATATAGAGAACCTAGTCGTCTTGAGATGACTGTAACAATTGCATCAACCAATTTAGATTCATTCCTATCAATACAAAAA
>NC_081546.1:26919731-26938266 GCF_901000735.1 Corylus avellana
GAGTGAGCTTAATGGAGAGTTACAGAGAATGAGAGACATAATAGAGAAGATGGGCAATGAGATTCAAAGAGATTGGAGAGTGAAAGGGAGTTGTTGAGAGAAAGAGAGAGGAAGGGCGGCGTCATGTACTGTGTGAAGCAGCTGATTTATAGGCCCGTTCCGGCAGTTACCGGAATTGCAGATGGGCTCAGATTTAATTATTATTATTATTATTTTTTTTTTTTGAGAAGAAGCCACCTAGGGGGCGGCGAGCCGCCACCCCCGCCCATTGGGGTGGCCCGAGTTCTCCTAAAAAAAAATAATTAATTAAATTTTTAATTTAAATTTGATATATAATTGAGTGTGGTTGTGTTTTATTTTGAGATTTTGAGATTGATCTATTGTGGACTCTTAGATTAATCTAAAGGCCAACAATGAGAATATAATAGTCTCATATTTCTTCTTGCTCCCACCTCACCCACCCCATCTCCTTCATTTTTTATTTTTTTTTCCTTTTTCTTCTTGCTCCCACCTTCTCCGCCACTTCCTCTTTCTCTCTTCTTATTTCCTTCTTCCCCACCACTCACTTTGTTCTATATTAGTTAATTTATTGGGAAAAATATAAAAAAGCCCCCTCAAACTACCAGTCATTTTTGATTTAGCCCCCTAATGTTCCAAAAGTGATAAAGTAGCCCTCCAAATTACCAAACATTTGCATTTTAGCCACTCCGTTAATCAAAACCGTCAATCTAGATGAAAACTGCAAAACGACGTCGTTTGGTTAGGGGTAAGTTACTAAAATGCCCGTGTATGATTTTTTTTATTTTATTATTTATTTATTTATTATTATTTATTTTTTTTGTAAGAAGGAGCAAAATGGCGCCGTTTTGCTTAGGGTAATAGATTAAAATGGCAATCTTGATCGTCTCCTTCACGCAGCCCCCGCACATTGCTGTCTGCCCGATCGACTCATTCACACAGCCCCCGCACGTTGCCGTCTGCCCGATCGTCTCCCTCATGACTCCTCAAGCAGCCGGTCCCGTAGTCCTGCAAAACTTGTACAACCTCAAAACCCGTGAAACCTTTCGTCCCGTTAAACCTGCCGTCCATCCAGCCGATCGGCCACTGAAGGTAGCCCACTAATTTCCCAATTGAGTTGTTCCTATTTTTTAGGGTTTGTGGAGAATGGTTTTGGTTGTTTTGTAGATGTATTGATGTTCTGATTTAGTGTGAAGGAAAATTGGATTTATAGTGTTTGAAAGTGATATGGGTCCTTATGTTTAGAAGATTTTTGTTTGTATATTTTTTCCTTGTCTGCAGACCCGTTGTTTTTTAATTTTTTTTTTTTTGGTTAAAAATTCAAAGTTATTGGTTGATGAGTTTATTGTCTACTTATTGTCGGATGGGTTGGTTGTATGCTTTGTTTTTTTGCATTCTGCCTTCCCTTTTTTCTGTGGTCCCCCTTGTTGTAATGCATGCCACTGTAGTCCCCTCCTTTGTTCTCTGCTGTAAAGGAAAAGAAACGAAGAAAAATCTGAACAAACCATAACAAGCAATACATCATAAGGTGAACGAAAATTAACATAAAAGAAATGAAATTTTCCAAATGTAGAGCACTCACCCTGCTTCTTTCAACCTACAGCTTGGGTGTTGAATTTTGATTTTTCTATGCTACAGACCGCCATTTATTTAAAATGCACTCCCAAATGAGGAACTTCCAATAATTTTATTTAAAAACACATATTTGGCTTGTAAAATCTTAAATGAACTCTACTAGAAAGTAGACATTAACAAAGAACCTTAGAAGTTGAATATATTTTGGCACGAAAAAAATCGTTAGATGTCGTCTGGTTGTTGTTCTAACAGTAAAATTCAGACATAAAATGCTTTTTTATTTTTATTTTTTCTTATAAAAAATGATGGGAAAAATGATTAGAAATTCTTCTGTATATATTGAATTAAAAAACCTGCTTGTTGGTAACCGTTAAAACCACTCTTTCGTAAAAATGTTGAAATAAGTTAAAAAAAAAAAGTGAAAATGTCATTAAAAAACACAAATGTCGACGAATTAGTTGCATCCTCCGGCCATGCTTGACTAGCTCCAAAAGGGATATTCAAATATACACGTTTTTCTCCTTTATGATGTGAGACTTTGAATATTCAAATATTACCATTTTCTTCTCTTCTTTTTCTTTTTCTTTTTCTTTTTTCTTTTCATTTTCTCTCTCCTTAATTATATGCATCATGCATGCATGGGAGAGGACAGAAATACGAATATGTCTCACTTTCGTGATATTTTGTTGCTACTTGTATGCTGCAAGTGTTTGAGAATGTCGAAGTTGACAAGAATGATAATTTTTGAATTTTTTGTCTTTTTGTATTTTTTATTTTTGTAAGGAAAGCTTTCATATTTATTTATTGAAAAAAAAAATCAGTTAAAGTTACAAAATTATGTGGTCATTTTGTAACATAAAAAAAGTTATCTTGGAACAAAATATGTATAACACTTCATTTTTTCTCTAGTAACGTAAATATATATTCTTGATTTATTTTTTTATCTCACATATAAAATCATGATAATTAATTTATAGTATCGAGTAACCCTACATCCCATCACTGTTTCCAACCTCCATCCGCAATGGGTGATGTGGCCATATAAAATAATGTCATATAAAATTTTCATATGATCATATAAAGCTGCATGTGCCTTTATAATTGGGTGTACACAATTAATGACCATATATTGTCTAGATTTGTTTCCGAGATGTTTCCTTACTTTAGATTGCATGCCTTGTACAATTTAATGTTAATTATTATTTTTATTTTTCCTGTAAAGTGACTTTAATTAATTAGTTAAAGTTAAATTGTACTTAATAGTAGTTGATATTTACATAAGCTTGATTTTTTTTTTTTTTTTTTTATATTTTATTGAGTTGTTAATTTTCTTTAATTCTTTTATTGTTTTGGATGACTATACGAGAGCTTGTGTTTGATGTGCATTATGGTGGTAAGATTAATAGGGGGTTTACGTGCACATATGTGGGGGGTGAGGTAGATGTGCATGATGAGACGTATGACGAGAACAAATTATCATTTTTTGAGATTGAGGATATAGTAAAAAACTATGGATACAAGTCAGGAGATCTGGTGTATTACTTACAACCAGGTTGTACTTTTCAAGGTGGTTTGAAATTAATTTCATCAGATCATAATGTCTTGGAAATGGTTGCTGCACATAAAGGGGTACCGGTTATTGAGTTGTACTTTGTTTCATTTGATGAGCCTGCAATTAATGATGATGAATATGAAGACGATAATGATGATGATGATGGTGAATAAGGTGAAAATAGTAGGATTGATCGAGATAATCCTTATTGGGAAGAAGTATTCGAACCAAACTTGTTTGATGAAAATAACAACCTCCCTGGGCCATCCATGGCAGGAGGAAATGTTGAGGAGGGTGGTGTTGAGGGTAATGAGGAGGGTGATAGGAAGGGTAATGAGGGTAAGGATGGGGATGAGGATAATGATGAGGAGGAGGAGAGTGATGAGGCGGCGGAGGATGATAATCAAAATGCAAATGCAAGGGGAGCTAAAAAAGATAGTGGAAGGGGTCAGTGCTATGGTGATGACGTTGATGATGATGATGCAAACTCTGTCATGGCCCGAAGTGACATTCTTGTATCCCCTCCTATAGGTGACGAGGAGAATGAGGTTTCATGTGTTTCCAGATGTGTAACTAGGCGAACAGAGTTTCAACAGACTGACATGTCTGATCCACAGTTGAGTAATGGGTAGATGTTTCCCTCAATCAAAGTCTTTAGAGAAGCAATTAGGGAGAACAATTTGAAGAAGGGGAAGGATATAAGGTTTATGGTTGTGATCTCACCTAAATTAAGGTGAGATCACAACCACTCCCCCTCAATAGGTGAATGGTATACTCCTTCCTAACCCACTCTTGAACAATATTAGGACTAAATTTATGACGCACATAGGGTCTCAATTTAAAATAATTTGGTCGAATATGACCACCTTTGCCACAATGATGACAAGTGAGAGCAAACCTTTGAGAAGATTGTATTTTATGAGGAGAGTTATATTTTGACTTTGATCTAAGCAAACACGACTCTATATCACATTTTTCTTTCTTAAGAGACCCCGAGTTTTTCCAAAATTTTAAGGATTTAAACTGAAAACAGTTTGGTACCAATAATCCCATAATGGTGGCATTTAGGAACAAACTTAGCTTGAGTTTGTTTCTTAGAAGAAGTCTTGGATTTGGGCTTCACATAATTATTCAAACAAGTAGTTTTGCCCTTATCCAAACAGACTATATTAGGCATAACTTCTTTAGCATTCACAGGCTTAATAACCAAGGTATTTCTTTTAGATTTAGAAGCATATGATGTAAATCTACCAACATTATCAACAATCATACTATGCTTGTTATCAACACTAAAAAAGCTTTTCAGATTTTTAAATCATTCTCGAGTGATATATTCTTTTCAACAAGCATAGACATTTCAAAATTTAAAGAATCAATCAAGACATGTGATTCAAACACTATGTTCATCAATGATTCTTTTTCCTGTTCTACAGTTTTAAAATTCTTACAAATCATTTTGTATGTGTAGGGCAGTTGACTATACTCATCAAATATAATCTTATACACATCATTAAGCTCATCAAAACGAAAAGAGTCAGACTAAGATATATTCATGGTAAAAAGAAGTCAAGGATCTCACTCAGGAATTTAAGTCAAACAGAGTGAACCCGCTTTGATGCCAATTGAAAAACTCTATGCATACTCCAAATACCAATTAATGCGGAATTAACAAATAAGAAGCAATAAACAATTCAAGTACCAAAATATGTAAAACAGTAAATTACATAGACACAAATATTTTGGTGACGAAAATGAAACCTTTTAGAAAACGATCTAAAAGTAAAACCTCTCCGGGGCAGTCAAACTCAGGAAATCACTATCAAAAGATTATCCAGAGATTACAGACATTAGGAACACTTACAACCCTTTGCAAGACCTTGGCTCTGTAAGATCGACAAGCCTACAACTCATCTCTTTACTCACAATCTTCTTCAACGTGATTCTCCTTTACCGGATTATTCTAATAGACTTCTCAATGAAGTACACAAAATCAAACTAACATAAATATTCTAAGAGTAACAATTTATAGCTCACAACATATGATTGTTCTTAGATCAGCCTCTAACGAACTCTAAGGTAGGAAATCCGTGCCTCTCTTCTATAATGTTGTATTTATATCACATACAAAACCCTAGACCTAGGACTACTTAAAAACACATTTTGGGTGTAAAACGTACGGGGTGTCCGGACAACAGCCTTTGAAGACGATTTGGCTGCTTGCTGGAAGTGGTGTCCGGACACCCATTGTAGGCTTGCTGGAAATGAGGGCTTGCTGTCCACGTCTGGACATGAGGGCTTGCTGTCCGGACAGGGCCTGCAATGGGGGATGCTTGCTGGAAATAGTGTCTTGTGAATAGTTCTTCTTGATGCTTTCAAACTTTCGTTTTGATCACCGAATTAGCCAACACAAAAAATGCAAAAATCATTTCATATATGCGTTTCTACTATGAAAATTCTAATATCTGTGAGCTCTTTTTTTTTTTTGTTTGGTCCTGCAGGCTTGGGCTTAGCTTGCTTCACAGGCTTCTTTTCCTCCCCAGCTCCATTAGCTGATCAAATGGAGAGTTCGTGGCTCCAAATAACTTCTGTATGTCACCCACTGCATAATACAGCTTTGCCTCCAAATGTTCAAGCCTCTGTACGGAATTGGAAGATGACGACGTCATTATTAGCTCGGATGCCAAGTTGTTACGAACCTAAATGTCAATGCTGCAACCAAACTTCCTTCAAACCACTAGTTTAGAAAATAAACTTCTCTGCATAATTTTATTAGTACTAGAATAATCTTTAAATAGATTTACAATGAAATAACACCAACTTGAAAAAAATAAAAAATAAAAAATAAAAGATCTCTCAAGCGATAAATATTAAGGTAATATAATAATAACTATTTAATTGCTCAAATTTTAAGGGTTTTACCATGGTATTATCTTAGAAAAATCTAAAGAATTCCTCATCCTTACAACTCCCAAAGCATAACTTTAAACACCAACATTATCCAGCCGAAACAGTAATGGGATCTGACTTCTGAGCAATAGCCAGTAAAAGCAAGAGATAATGGCGCTTGCTTGGGTGCATCTCAATTCTGCTATTGAAATTCCTCTTCATGATCTTTACCAAAAAAACGCTCCTGCAGAGAAGCATTCCCACAATGAAACCACCTAGAATGAACTCCATACAACACAATTGCAGCCAGCAGGGTAACATCATACTGCAGTGGAAGTAACATTATTGTACATGTCTATCAGCAAGAGCCAAAACCCAAGAACAGTCTGACAAAAAGAATTAATCAACAATGGTTTATATTGAACCATATTTTGGATGCCATACTTGGATAGGTGGACTTATTTTCCGGTGATGGCTAAGAAGAAGCTAGCAAGAACCACATAAGTAGCAAGTGCCATGAATGGGATGAATAAATCAGATGCATTTATCTCATAAATTGGAGGCATGTAAAGAAATTTTGCCCCTACCATCTCGATCCGTTGCTCTTATCCAATGTCCATACATTATGTTTTCTATAGAAAGAAGCATTGAAAAAGAAATAGAAAAAGAGATTACAATGGTTCAACAAATGTAATTGTGCTTTTCATAACAAATGTAAATGATTAAGGAATTAATTAGTTGGTTAATTGAGATAGATACTACGATCCTTTTATGTTAGAACTGTTGTGATGTTACAAATATTGGTTTTATTTACCTATTAATTTTTTGACCATTTGACATAAAATCTATTCATGAGTTTTTGACTGTTGGGCAATAAAACTTTTTACAAGTTTTTTTTAACTGATGGTTTTAATACTTTTACCGTTGGTTTTCTTAAACTAAAACATTTTGTCTTCAATGGCTTTGTTGACCGTTGTTGACCATTGGCTTTAATTCATGGATTTGTTTTAATACATGGATTTGTTGACCGTTGTTGACCGTTGGCTTCAATTCATGGATTTGTTTTAATACATGGATTTGTTGACCGTTGTTGACTGTTTGCTTTAATTCATTGATTTGTTTTAATGGATTTGTAGACCGTTGGTTTTTAATGGATTACATGATAATGGTTTTAAAAGAAAAAAATTTCCCATGTCTATATAAGCAAGTGTTTAACTTTGACAAAATATCATCAAAAATATTACTTTTTAGTAAGATTTCATTTTCATGCTCTAAAATTTTTCTTTGTTACCAAAGAGAAAAATAGAGTTATTTGCTACTCAATTTTTCATCATCTTCAATTTGAGAAAGGGCTGTTCATTTGATCTTCGTTACTTGAAAGTGCGTTCTTAACGAAGCTAGACGCTATAGTCTAATCCTGAGAGGTTGCGTGTCAAGAGATCCGATCGCACCGAGTTATACACTCCAGGAGGCACGAAATCAACCTTTAAGGACAACGCTCTTGCGTGATTCTATAGCTTTGTGAGATTTTTCCTTGCTCTATTTTTTATTTATTGTATTATATTTATCTTATTGTTAATTGTTTGGATTAATATTATTTAGCATCAATAAGAATTTTTGCACCATCCATTTAATTTTACAACAATCTTAAAGGTTGATCATGGATGCACAAATTCTTGCTGCTGCTAAAGTTCTTCCAGATGCTACAAAAATTGAACCTTTTGATGGAAATAATTTTAAACGTTGGCAACAAAAGGTTCTTGCAGTTTTAAATTTTACAAAAATTTCTAGTGTTCTAACTGAGCCTAGACCGGATGAGGAATCTGAAGAACAATCCAAAGAATTAAGAGATTGGGAAATGGCTAATACATTATGTGTGAATACTATATTAAATTCTTTATCTAATGAATTGTTTGATGTTTATTGCCATTTTACTATTGCTAGAGATTTATGGGATGAATTAGTTGGTAGATATGTGATTGAGGATGATGGTACTAAGAAATTTGCTGCAAGCAATTTCTTACATTTTCAAATGACTGATGAAAAGAGTATTACTTCTCAAATTCATGAGTTTCATAACATAGTTGCTGAATTAACCAAAGAGGGTAATGGTCTACCTGAAAGTTTTATGACCCAGTGTCTTGTTGAAAAATTACCCGACTCTTGGAAGGAGTATAAACTCCATTTCAAACAAAAGAAGACTTCCATGAGTCTTCAACAAACCATAGTGCATATTAAAATAGAAGAAAGAAATAGGTCTTTGGAAAAGGTTAACAAAGCTAAGGAAATTATTTCCAAAGCAAATTTAGTAGAAGAGAGATGTATTAGGCCTCCACAACACTACAAGAAATTTGATCATAAGCCCAAAAGAAAACCTTGGAATGATAAGAAAAGATTCAACACATCTCATTCTCTAATACAAAAGAAAAAGGTCATTTGTTTTGCTTGTGACAAAGCAGGTCATTATGCAGCGGCATGTAAGTAGAGGACCACCAACAACTACAAAGGATCAATATAAAAAAATAAGGCAAATGTGACGGAAGTGGAAGAGATCATTGCAGCTGTCGTATCTGAAGCTAACATGACCACGGAAGTAAAAGGATGGGTGATTGATTCTGCATCTACTAGGCACATTTGTGGAAATAAAGAAGATTTATCCTCCTACACACTAATAAAGGAAAATACTGAGCGGGTAATTGTTGGAGACAATAGATCTGTGCCTGTGGTAGGCAAAGGGAAAGCTCTCTTAAAGCTAACTTCGGGTAAAACTCTTTCACTCTCCGATGTTCTACATGTTCCTCATTTCCGACACAATCTTGTTTCAGTACACCTGCTTGGTAAGGCAGGACTTAAGGTTTTATTTGATGGTGGCATTGTTACCTTAACTAAGCATGATGCATTTGTTGGTAAAGGCTATGAAGATCAAGGTCTTTTTGTATAAAATGTTGCTAATATTATTAATGAAAATTCATCTTCTTGTACTTACTTGGTTGATTCTATTAATATTTGGCATGGTAGACTTGGACATGTAAATCTTGGGTACATCAAGAAAATGAAAGAAACTGGAATTATTAATTCACTAAGTGAAACCAATATGGATAAATGTGAAGTATGTGCTGAAACTAAAATCACTAAAAAACCTTATAAATCTATTACAAGAGAAACTGAACTTCTTGGGTTAATACATAGTGATTTTGGTGATTTAAAGCACACAATGACTAGAGGTGGTAAAAAATATTATGTGATATTTGTTGATGATTACTCTAGATTTACTAAACTTTATTTATTAAGATCCAAAGATGAAGCCTTAGAAATGTTCATAAAATACAAAATTGAAATTGAAATTGAAAATCAAAAGAATAAAAGGATTAAAAGACTAAGGACCGATAGGGGTGGTGAATATGAGTCTAATCCTTTTAAGGAATTTTGTGAACAAAATGGCATAATACATGAAGTTACACCTCCTTATTCACCGGAATCTAATGGAGTAGCCGAAAGAAAGAATAGAACTTTGAAAGAAATGATGAATGCTATGCTTGTTAGTTTCGGGCTACCCACTAACATGTGGGGGGAAGCCATTCTTTCGGCTTGTCACATTCAAAATAAAGTGCCTCATAAGAAAACCGGTAAAACTCCTTACGAACTTTGGGAAGGTCGTAAGCCTAGTTTGAAATACCTCAAAGTGTGGGGGTGTTTGGCAAAGGTTATGCTACCCGAGCCTAAAAAGAGGAAACTTGGCTCTAGAACTTGTGATTGTGTTTTTATTGGTTATGCTTGCAATAGTTCATGTTATAGATTTCTTGTTATTAAGAGTGATGTTTTAGATTACAATACTATTATTGAATCTGAAAATGCTATTTTCTTTGAGAATATGTTTCCTTTGAAAAATAAGGAAAAATTATTGCATGAACCTTCTTTTACTTCTAATGAAATTGTTGATGATGTGCAAGAATTGAGGAGGAGCAAGCGAGCTAGAACAGAAAGGAATTTCGGTAATGATTTTATTAGTTATATTGTTGATGATGATCCGATATGTTATAATGAAGCAATCAAATCTATTGATGCACCTTTTTGGTTAGAGGCTATTAATAATGAATTAGATTCAATTATGTCTAACCATACATGGGAACTTGTTGAGTTACCTCCTAAGACCAAACCAATTGGTTGTAAGTGGGTGTTCAAGAAAAAACTCAAACCGGATGGTACAATAGATAAATACAAGGCACGCTTGGTGGCTAAAGGCTACAAGCAAAAGCAAAATATTGATTATTGTTTGCTATTGCTTCTATTTATAAACTTGTGGTACATCAAATGGATGTCAAGACTGCCTTTTTAAATGTTGATTTAGAAGAAGAAATTTATATGGAGCAACCCAAGGGACTTGTAATCCCCGGTCAAGAACACAAAGTTTGTAAATTGTTGAAATCTTTGTATGGATTAAAACAAGCTCCTAAACAATGGCATAAAAAATTTGATAAAGTGATGTTGTCTAATGCTTATTCTATTAATGGTGGAGATAAATGCATTTATAGCAAGTTTAGTAATAATGAAGGTGTCATTATTTGTTTATATGTTGATGATTTGCTTATTTTTGGAACCAACATGAATGTTGTGCATGAAGCTAAAAGATTTCTTTCATCTAATTTTGATATGAAAGACATGGGTGAAGCTAATGTTATATTGGGCATTAAAGTTCTTAGAGATAATAATTGTATTACTTTATCTCAGTCACATTATGTTGAAAAGATGCTAAAAAGGTTTGAGCACTTTGATTATTCACCTATGTCTACACCATATGATTCTAAAATACATTTGGTTAAGAATCATGGTGATAGTGTTTTACAAGAAAAATATGCACAAATCATTGGTAGTTTAATGTTCTTGACAAACTGTACACGCCCTGATATTGCATATGATGTCGGTAGATTGAGTAGATATACTCATAATCCTAGTGTTGAGCATTGGGATGCAATCTCTAGATTGTTGAGATATTTAAAGGGCACAATTAATTATGGTTTGTCATATTATGGTTTTCCTGCTATATTAGAAGGGTATTGTGATGCTAACTGGATTTCTGATTCAGATGAACTAAATCCTACTAGTGGCTATGTATTCACATTAGCAGAATGAGCTATATCTTGGAAGTCCTCCAAACAAACTTGCATAGCAAGATCCACAATGGAGGCAGAGTTAGTTGCCTTGGAGAAGGCAGGAACTGAAGCTGAATGGTTAAGGAGCCTTTTGATTGATTTGCCTTTATATGCTAACCCAGTTCCACTTGTTTGTATTCATTGTGATTGCCAGGCTGCCATAGCTCGAGCCAAGAGCAAGATCTATAATGGGAAAAGTCGACATATCCGATTAAGGCACAATATTGTGAGGCAGCTTATTGAGACCGGTGTAATATCCATGGATTTTGTGAGGTCAGAAAGGAATTTGGCAGATCCTTTGACCAAGCCACTAGCAAGAAAGCTGGTGAGTGAAACATCGAGGGGGATAGGATTGATACCCAAATGATGACACTATGATGGATACCCAACCTCTGTGATTGGAGATCCCATGAATGAGGTTTAATGGGAAACGAAGTCACAAGTGATCATGGTGTGGTACTGTCATTCTATGTTATTTCACTATCTTGTTGATAAGATTGTTGATGAGTCCATCCCTATGGTGTAAGACAGTACAAAGATGCAGGGTGATTAAGGATGAGTTTAAAACTCTTAATGGTTCCATAGCCCCTACCTGTTGGGATGGGGTGTTATCTGCACACACTCTTGATGGATACCACCTATGTGAGTGTGGAGGTGGTACCGCTTCCTATGAGACTTGGGTAGGTCTTTAGAGCACTCATGAAACCCAGGGGCGCATGGCCTGTATAAGGCGCCAACCCGCAGAACAACCCAATTTTTTATTTTTCTTATTTATTTATTAGTTTTCTTTTGGAGAAAGTTATGTGGGTGATAAGTTTGCTCACTTTATGAATTTGGTTAAAAGAGTCTAACTCTACCACAATTCATTAAGTTCCTACTTATTTATCCTAGTTGGGGTTAAAACTTTCGGGTACCACATCGATGCATGCTTTCAATCTCCTTCTATTCTAATATCTGTAACATGTGGGGGATTGTTGTGATGTTAAAATATTGGTTTTATTTACCTATTAATTTTTTGACCATTTGACATAAAATCTATTCATGAGTTTTTGATCGTTGGGCAATAAAACTTTTTACAAGTTTTTTTTAACTGATGGTTTTAATACTTTTACCGTTGGTTTTCTTAAACTAAAACATTTTGTCTTCAATGGCTTTGTTGACCGTTGTTGACCATTGGCTTTAATTCATGGATTTGTTTTAATACATGGATTTGTTGACCGTTGTTGACCGTTGGCTTCAATTCATGGATTTGTTTTAATACATGGATTTGTTGACTGTTGTTGACCGTTTGCTTTAATTCATTGATTTATTTTAATGGATTTGTAGACCGTTGGTTTTTTAATGGATTACATGATAATGGTTTTAAAAGAAAAAAGATTTCCCATGTCTATATAAGCAAGTGTTTAACTTTGACAAATATCATCAAAAAATATTACTTTCTAGTAAGATTTCATTTTCATGCTCTAGAATTTTTCTTTGTTACCAAAAAGAAAAATAGAGTTATTTGCTACTCAATTTTTCATCATCTTCAATTTGAGAAATGGTTGTTCATTTGATCTTCGTTACTTGAAAGTGTGTTCTTAACGAAGCTAGACGCTATAGTCTAATTCTGGGAGGTTGCGTGTCAAGAGATCCGATCACACCGAGTTATACACTCCGGGAGGCACGAAATTAACCTTTAAGAACAACGCTCTTGCGTGATTCTATAGCTTTGTGAGATTTTTCCTTGCTCTATTTTTATTTATTGTATTCTATTTTTCTTATTGTTTAATTGTTTGGATTAATATTATTTAGCATCAATAAGAATTTTTGCACCATCCATTTAATTTTACAACAAGAACAACTAGTTTTCTCTTTGTAGTTGTTCATTGATTTAAAAGAAAAATAGAAAGAATACAGAAGAAAAGGCAAATATGAAAAAAAATAAATTAAAAAAAAAAAATCTAATTAAACCTTGAAGAGAAAGAATAATTATAGCAACGGTTATGTTCATGTAAACTTATCCCTAAGCTATAAGGCCTCAAAAATAAAGTTTCATCCAAGAACTCATTAAGCAAAATTGTATGAATGACCAAATCTTAATTTGCATCGGGTCTATTCCAATCTTAGAAAAGTGCATGGCCATGATTAAGAAAGGCCTTAGCATAATACTCACACAAATAAAACAAAAGAACAAAGATATGCCCATTGACAAGTATTTTGAGTCTCATTAAGGTGGCCATACATTTAATTGAAAATCTCAAGTCGGTTTCTTCCCACACAATTTAATTATGTTCATAGTCTTCAGAGATACATGCTTCCTCTTCATCGTCATCTTCATCTTCTACATCGGAGGTATAGGCAATAACAGCAGAGAGAGAGCAATTCTTGTGAACTCACCATCCAAATCTACATACTCGTTATCTATTTCACATGAATAACTATATATATCCTCTTTAAGATGGTTGAACCAATATGGAATTTCATTTCCTGGAAACATACAGCCAAATTTATGGTCCTTAGGATGTCCCTGTTACACGGATATGACAAATTTTCAGTGATAAGACCTACAAATAAAGACACACACTAAAGAGTATATATGTGAAAGAGAGGTACCTTTCTCATTAAACAAATTTCCAAATCATCCAATATATTTTCACAGAGTTTATGGCAATCAGACAAGTCGATCCATTCAAGCTTTGGTAGATCATATATTTTAAATTGAAATGTTTTCAATGACATACATCCATTCGCATATACTTGCTCTATACTTGGTGGAAGTTCTGGAATTTCTTCAAGTTGCTTGCAATCATTCAAGAAAAGCCACTGCAATCCAACAAATCTATTGAACCATGTAGGAAGGCTAACAATAGCACTACTTGTTAGATCTAGATTTCTCAAACTGAAAGGGCAATATGATTCTGTTACGACACTATCTCCAAGACTCGATGACTGTAGTGCCGGAAACTCGGTTCCAACTCCCACAGGCTCTTGTGTGTCCCATGTATTAAACAATTGAGATCTTCTAGTTTCTTCTAAAAGTATCACCAATGACACGCACCCCCAAGCATCCACTTTGATTACATTTGGTAGAAGTCCTAGGATTTCTTGAAGTTGCTCGCACTTTCTCAAATGAAGGGTCTCCAACCCAACAAATCTTCTAATGCATGGAGGAATGGTAACAATATCCCTCCTTGACAGATCTAAATGATTCAACGTTGATCCACAATCAAATGTCCTGAAGAAATTTGATTATGATAGGGCACAATTATCAAGAAACAACATTTGAAGTTTCGGAAATGATATTGATGAACAACCATCACTAGAGTCTCTTGTTTTCGTCGAAGGTGACAATTTGAATAATTTTGACCCTGATGAAGTTTCAGATTCATCTGTTGATACAATAACGGGCATGGATTGTCTGTTATCCTCCACCTGGTTTAGAAACTTAATAACTTTTGAACAACACGTGAGAAAAAGAATCTCCAAATGTTGCTACTGATGAATGCTGTATGGAAGATTCATAAGGTTTTTGCAACCAAATGGATATAATTTTGTAATCCTAACGAGGTACCCAATGGACGAAGGCAAATCTTCAATACCACTGTGTGAACAATCCAAAAATTCTAAACATTCCATTTGACACTTAATTTCAGGAAAGTTCTTAAGCCTTTAGCAACATAAAAAGGAAAGAGATTTGAGAGATCTCAACTTGAGGCTTCTCGGAAATATTCTAAGGTTAGAGCAGAATGCAACACTCAAATGAACAAGCTTCTCAAGGGACCCAACAGAACTATGAACCTCAACTAAACCTTCACAATTCTTAAGATTTATGTTTTCTAAATTTGGGATTCTTGAAACATCAGGAATTTTCTCTAGGAACTCACAATTAGAAAAATCCATGGTTGTCATGTTTTCAAAATTTCTCCAGAATATTCAGACCAATCAAATAATCTTAAAGTATGTATTAGACCGAAAATTAGACTCTTTAGAAAAACGTGCATTACGACTTATAAGCACACTGAGCCTTTTCATCTTCTTGAATGCTTTGGAACTCAAGTGTATCAAGTCTTGTTCAAACAAATCTATTAATATGCCATCAACTTTATTTGTTCCCTAGCAAGAAAATGAATAGTTAAGTGTACTGGAAAAAAAAAGTAACATAAAGTTCTCCATGTTTAAACAATTACCAGAACTATAATTCTTGTCTTGCTACAATATATTTATTGTCTTCGTAGATTTCTTCTTCTCTCTTTAGATTTTCAAAATGAGTAATTTATTTTTATTATTGGAATGTCCTAAAGTGACCGATCATCATATTTTCAAAATTAATTTATCTTTTATATATATATTTACAAATTACCCTTACTTGTTCTTAAAAGAAAAAGGCAAGATACTCATAAAAACTGTGCACATCTTTGAAATAATAAAAGTAATTACCAATGATGATTTTATTTACTCTTCTTAATTAAAATCATTCTATTTATTCAGCTCTTTTGTAATATTATTGTCAAATTTTTTATTAGTTGTTGTAAAATGAATAAGAAATTATTGAGAGTAACTGCCCTTTTGGTGAAATTTTGAGAAGTGTTTTGGGTTTTAAATGAGTTTTAAAAAATTTACAAATTAAAAAAAAAAAAAAAAAATTGGTTTAACAAAATGGTTCAAAAACTTAAACAAAGTTTTTATTATGTAAAAAGGAGGATGTGATAAATTAACTATCCTGTTATTTGAAAACCATTTTACAAATGGTTTAACGAAAAACAAGCAACTAATTAAACAGTCATACTCTATTGTAATTATGGTATAATTTAAATTTTGTTTTGAAATTAAATTCACTCTACTCATTCAATTCTTTTATGTGACATATATGTATGCACGTACATATTTTCATGCAACTTTTCAGGCTTTTTTTATACCAAAAAAAAAAAAGTCAATATATTCCTAGTAGCTTAACTCATGAAAAAAGAAAACAAATCTAAAATTAGAATGGATTTTTAACATAAGTCTTACCTCATTTCTTTCTAGGACTTGCCAAACACTTTCATGAAACCACAACTTACTACGGTTGCCAGGTTCTGTGGCTGATTCTTGTCGAACAATTTCTCTACCCATTTCTTGCTGTAAGTCATGCATCTCCAATGATTTTTAAGGCAGGGTTGTATTGGGACAGTACTCATGATGATCAATATATATGAGAGATTTATCCACAAGCACTTGTATACCATTATCAACAAAGAAACCACGTGCGTCTAGTATTTTACTGACATGACATAATTCTTGTCCTTTGAAAAAACATGTAATGTCAAGAAAAAAAAATTTTATGATGTCCTCCAACCCGTCATAACTAATTCTAAGTATTTCTTGAATTGTTTTATTAGGAATTCTTTTATACATAGCTAATGCACTTTCCCATTCATTCAAGCTTTTACCATATAGATATGAACCAAGCACTATTAAAGCCAGTGGAAGGCCCCTGGCATAACCTGTTACATGCCCTATGAGTTCCAAAAAATCGTAGTTAGGTATGTCACTTTTGAAGGCATTCTAGCGAAAGAGCTGATGAGTTTCATAGCAATTCAATTTATTCACCTGATACGCTAAATCAACTCCATGTGCAGTAAGTAAATGTTTATCTCTTGTTGTTATGATGATTCTACTTCCAAAGCCAAACCTATCACCTTTTCCAACCACCTTTTCCAACTACCTTTTCTAATTGGACTAACTGATCCACATCATCAAGAACTAGAAATATCCTTAAACTGCAAAGCCTCTACTCTATTAAAGTAATTCCTTGATCAACATGGTCAACCTTTAGACTTGAGTCTCCTAGGATCTTAGAAAAAAGTTTATTTTGCAAATCGATCAAACCGTCCATTCGGCAAGAAGTTTCTCTAATGTTTCCAAGAAAAAAACTACCTTCAAATTAATAAGCAATCGAGTTGTAGATAGCTTTGGCAATAGTTGTCTTACCAATCCCACCCATTCCAAAGATCCCTATTATGCACGTAATGTCCTTCTTCTCTATTTCTATAAGTGACTTCACATCTTGTACACGAGATTCTATTCCAACTAGATATTGAGCAACTTTGATTTAGTATGTGTTGTTTACTAATATTGAATCCACCCATTTAATGATTGTGTGAATGAATTCTGGTTCATTCCTAACAATACAAAGAGATAACAAAACATCAAAGTAATGAGTTATTTTCATATTAAAAGAATAGGAATATTTAAAAGATTCATTATATATAGACATTTTCAAATGTAAAATAGTCCACATCCATGAAAACAAGTGTATAACGATGTACTATATATAATTAGAATAATAATTAAAAAAAAAAAGAACAATCTAGAAGGAAGGCTCAAGAGTGGTTAGATATACCTGTTGGCCAGATGCATTCCCGACAAATTGGCCACGTTGCTTAGGGCTGTCTTCCACCCATTCACCTTCATTTCGCCATCCTTGAACCTTTCTTCAAGTTTGGCAAATGCTTCTCTAACACTTTCAATTTGGTTCCGTACTTGCTTCGGATCTACATCGTAAAACAAAGGTAAAACTTGTTGCTTCCTTATTTCTCTACACTCGAGGATCTTTATTAGCTCATCCAAGCACCAATGAGATGATGCATAGTTTTTAGAGAATAAAATAATTGAAATCTTTACCTGCTCAATGGCTTTGAGAAGTGCTGGTGAAATTTTCTCTCCACTTCTAAGCTTATCATCCATGAAGGTGTTAATTCCGTTTCGACGCAAAGCTGCGCATAAATGGGCAATAAAATTGTTTCGAGTATCTTCATCTCTAAAACTCAATAATACATCGAAAGTTGATGGATGGGTTAAAGAAGAAGAAGAATGGGCTTCTTGGAAGGCCATGGAATAAGTCCTCTTCTGTGTGTATGATTACTGCTTACGAGAGAAGTGATAAGGCAGCATTCGGAAACGACCCTATTTAAAGTAAAATAGAGAAGTCTATTGTCCCATTGCATCATAATTAAAAATAATAATAATAGAAGTTGATCGCACAATTTAAGTAAAATGATTGGCAACGTCCCTAGTGTACTACTGGAGGTCAAAATAACGTTAATATATGGGCGTGCGGCATGCCCTCAAGAAAGGAAGTTTTAACTAACGCATATTATTTAGGGTTAAATACTAAATTAGTCCCTGGGGTTTCACAACTTTATTTTTTCCCCCTTAGGGTTTCATTTTTATCACAGGAGGTCCCTGTGGTTTTGATAAGTGACCAAATTAGTCCATCCGTTAGTTGACTGTACGGACTGACACGTGGACCAATCAGACGTCGACACGTGGCACATATATTAATTTTTTTTAATTAAAAAAATGTTTTTTTTTTAAATTAAAAAAAATATTA
>NC_081546.1:26938286-26940945 GCF_901000735.1 Corylus avellana
GCCACCCCCAGTGGGTATCGGGGGTGGTTTCACCCCCAAATTGCCTCGGCCACCCCCAGTTTCTTCCGATTTTTCTTTTTTTTTAATATATTTTTTTTAATTAAAAAAAAACATTTTTTTTAATTAAAAAAAATTAATATATGTGCCACGTGTCGACGTCTGATTGGTCCACGTGTCAGTTTAACGGTCAACTAACGGTCAACTAACGGATGGACTAATTTGGTCACTTATCAAAACCACAGGGACCTCCTGTGATAAAAATGAAACCCCAGGGAGGAAAAAATAAAGTTGTGAAACCCCATGGACTAATTTAGTATTTAACCCTATTATTTAATGATGCCCGCAGAAACCAATGCCGCGTTGCATCATTAAATAATATGCGTTAGTTAAAAAAATAAAAAAAATCTTTTGTCAACGAAAACAAAAAAGAAAGCTTTTGTCAACGAATCCATTGCCTGCACTTTCAATAAACTAACGCATAAATAAACGACAAATTGCCTCAAGTTGGTTTGTAGAAAAAATTTTAACAAAAAAAAAACTAAATAACGAAAAATAGGTGGCCTTTTTATATTAAGAAATGGTAGGCTTACAAACATATATTTTTTTAAAAAAAAAAAAAAAAATTACAAACTGATGTGGCACAACATAATTGGATATGAGATAAATTCAAATTTTGAAAAACTCAATCATATTGTGCCACATCAGTTTGTAAAATGTGTTTGTAAG
This sequence comes from Corylus avellana, assembly GCF_901000735.1. Classification (NCBI taxonomy): domain Eukaryota; kingdom Viridiplantae; phylum Streptophyta; class Magnoliopsida; order Fagales; family Betulaceae; genus Corylus; species Corylus avellana. Next base: position 26,939,013 of record NC_081546.1, read on the forward strand.
CCTAGCATTTTTCTTTTATATTAGCCCCCTTAATTATTATTATTTTTTCAAATGGTTATTTTATATATTTTTAAATTTTACTTATTAAACTTAAAGGTATTTGGAAAGAAAAATGCAAAATTGCCTAATTTGACACGTAATGATGCAATGGTAGCATGTAGGGCTTCCATGTCAATTTTAAAGTTTGGATGCATAATTGCAAAATAAGTAAGTTCAGAAAACTAAAGTGTATCTTTCCTTTTCTTTTTTTCTTTTTTTTTCTTTTTTTAACGTGACCGATCAAATGGTGGATTGACAACCACATCACCATTGTGATAGTGATGGAATATTTGTGTGGCACATAACAATAACATTACTCTTATGATGAATGACTTCTTTCATATATAAGAGTAATGTTTATGTGCCACACAAATATACCACCAATATCCCACAAATGGCACATAACATTAGTATCTCTATATACATATTTAAACTATTTTTAATGATGTTTTAACAGATCGGTTAGTTTTAAAATAAAAATAGTATATGACCTTTAAGTATTTTTGGACAAATATGTAAGAATCAAGTCACCAAGTCTCATGACATGTGAAATACGTTGTGTTCAAACCTCTGTTTTGATGAAGGATTATTGCATGAATATGGGTATTTAGGTTAAGTTTGTAGTTTGCGCCATCGAACAATAGACCGAGATGGACAAACGTTCGATTGTGGGTGAATGAACATTCGAATATCAAGGAGCGAATATTTATGGTTTCCAAAATAGGTTTATACAATTTTTAACATAAGTCTTACCTCATTTCTTTCTAGGACTTGATGAACATCGTCATGAAACCACAACCTACTATGGTTGCCAGGTTCTGTGGTTGATTCTTGTTGAACAATTTCTCTACTCATTTCTTGTAGTAAGTCATGCATCTCCAATGATTTGTAAGGCAGGGTTGTATTGAGACAGTACTCATGATGATCAATATATATGAGAGATTTATCCACAAGCACTTGTATACCATTATCAACAAAGTAACCAAGTGCGTCTAGTATTTTACTGATATGACATAATTCTTGTCCTTTGAAAAAACATGCAATGTCAAGAAAAATATTTTTTACGGTGTCCTCCGACCCGTCATAACTTATTCTAAGTATTTCTTGAATTGTTTTATTAGGAATTCTTGTATACATAGCCAATACACTTTCCCATTCGTTCGAGCTTTTACCATATAGATATGAACCAAGCACTATTAAAGCCAGTGGAAGGCCCCTGGCATAACTTGTTACATGCCCTATGAGTTCCAAAAAATCGTAGTTAGGTATGTCACTTTTGAAGGCATTCCAGCGAAAGAGCTGATGAGCTTCATAGCAATTCAATTTATTCACCTGATATGCTAAATCAACTCCGCGTGCAATAAGTAAATGTTTATATCTTGGTGTTGTGATGATTCTACTTCGTAAGCGAAACCTATCACCTTTTGCGACTAACTTTTTGAATTGCTTTGGCAATAGTTGTCTTTCTAATCCAACGCGTTCCAAAGATCCCTATTGTGCACGTAATGCCCTTCTTCTCTATATCTATAAGTGACTTCACATCTTGTGCATGAGATTCTTTTCCAGCTGGATACTGAGCAACTTTGAAGTATGTGTTGTTTACTAATATCGAATCCACCCATTTAATGATTTCGTACATGAATTCAGGTTCATTCCTAACAACACAAAGAGATAACAAAACATCAAATTAATGAGTTATTTTCATATTAAAAGAATAGAAATATTTAAAAGATTAATTATATAGGGTTAAATACTAAATACCCCCCTTGGTTTAAGTTGCTTTATTTTTTTCCCCCTTAGCGTTTAATTTTTATCACAGGAGGTCCCTATGGTTTTGATAATAGACCAAATTAGTCCTCTGTTAGTTGACCGTTAGTTGACTTAACGGAAGTCC
>NC_081546.1:26941045-26949172 GCF_901000735.1 Corylus avellana
TTTTTAATTAAAAAAAATTAATATATGTGCCATGTGTCGACGTCTGATTGGTCCACGTGTCAGTTTAACGGTCAACTAACGGTCAACTAACGGATGGACTAATTTGGTCACTTATCAAAACCACAGGGACCTCCTGTGATAAAAATGAAACCCCAGGGAGGAAAAAATAAAGTTGTGAAACCCCATGGACTAATTTAGTATTTAACCCTATTATTTAATGATGCCCGCAGAAACCAATGCCGCGTTGCATCATTAAATAATATGCGTTAGTTAAAAAAATAAAAAAAATCTTTTGTCAACGAAAACAAAAAAGAAAGCTTTTGTCAACGAATCCATTGCCTGCACTTTCAATAAACTAACGCATAAATAAACGACAAATTGCCTCAAGTTGGTTTGTAGAAAAAATTTTAACAAAAAAAAAACTAAATAACGAAAAATAGGTGGCCTTTTTATATTAAGAAATGGTAGGCTTACAAACATATATTTTTTTAAAAAAAAAAAAAAAAATTACAAACTGATGTGGCACAACATAATTGGATATGAGATAAATTCAAATTTTGAAAAACTCAATCATATTGTGCCACATCAGTTTGTAAAATGTGTTTGTAAGCCTAGCATTTTTCTTTTATATTAGCCCCCTTAATTATTATTATTTTTTCAAATGGTTATTTTATATATTTTTAAATTTTACTTATTAAACTTAAAGGTATTTGGAAAGAAAAATGCAAAATTGCCTAATTTGACACGTAATGATGCAATGGTAGCATGTAGGGCTTCCATGTCAATTTTAAAGTTTGGATGCATAATTGCAAAATAAGTAAGTTCAGAAAACTAAAGTGTATCTTTCCTTTTCTTTTTTTCTTTTTTTTTCTTTTTTTAACGTGACCGATCAAATGGTGGATTGACAACCACATCACCATTGTGATAGTGATGGAATATTTGTGTGGCACATAACAATAACATTACTCTTATGATGAATGACTTCTTTCATATATAAGAGTAATGTTTATGTGCCACACAAATATACCACCAATATCCCACAAATGGCACATAACATTAGTATCTCTATATACATATTTAAACTATTTTTAATGATGTTTTAACAGATCGGTTAGTTTTAAAATAAAAATAGTATATGACCTTTAAGTATTTTTGGACAAATATGTAAGAATCAAGTCACCAAGTCTCATGACATGTGAAATACGTTGTGTTCAAACCTCTGTTTTGATGAAGGATTATTGCATGAATATGGGTATTTAGGTTAAGTTTGTAGTTTGCGCCATCGAACAATAGACCGAGATGGACAAACGTTCGATTGTGGGTGAATGAACATTCGAATATCAAGGAGCGAATATTTATGGTTTCCAAAATAGGTTTATACAATTTTTAACATAAGTCTTACCTCATTTCTTTCTAGGACTTGATGAACATCGTCATGAAACCACAACCTACTATGGTTGCCAGGTTCTGTGGTTGATTCTTGTTGAACAATTTCTCTACTCATTTCTTGTAGTAAGTCATGCATCTCCAATGATTTGTAAGGCAGGGTTGTATTGAGACAGTACTCATGATGATCAATATATATGAGAGATTTATCCACAAGCACTTGTATACCATTATCAACAAAGTAACCAAGTGCGTCTAGTATTTTACTGATATGACATAATTCTTGTCCTTTGAAAAAACATGCAATGTCAAGAAAAATATTTTTTACGGTGTCCTCCGACCCGTCATAACTTATTCTAAGTATTTCTTGAATTGTTTTATTAGGAATTCTTGTATACATAGCCAATACACTTTCCCATTCGTTCGAGCTTTTACCATATAGATATGAACCAAGCACTATTAAAGCCAGTGGAAGGCCCCTGGCATAACTTGTTACATGCCCTATGAGTTCCAAAAAATCGTAGTTAGGTATGTCACTTTTGAAGGCATTCCAGCGAAAGAGCTGATGAGCTTCATAGCAATTCAATTTATTCACCTGATATGCTAAATCAACTCCGCGTGCAATAAGTAAATGTTTATATCTTGGTGTTGTGATGATTCTACTTCGTAAGCGAAACCTATCACCTTTTGCGACTAACTTTTTGAATTGCTTTGGCAATAGTTGTCTTTCTAATCCAACGCGTTCCAAAGATCCCTATTGTGCACGTAATGCCCTTCTTCTCTATATCTATAAGTGACTTCACATCTTGTGCATGAGATTCTTTTCCAGCTGGATACTGAGCAACTTTGAAGTATGTGTTGTTTACTAATATCGAATCCACCCATTTAATGATTTCGTACATGAATTCAGGTTCATTCCTAACAACACAAAGAGATAACAAAACATCAAATTAATGAGTTATTTTCATATTAAAAGAATAGAAATATTTAAAAGATTAATTATATAGGGTTAAATACTAAATACCCCCCTTGGTTTAAGTTGCTTTATTTTTTTCCCCCTTAGCGTTTAATTTTTATCACAGGAGGTCCCTATGGTTTTGATAATAGACCAAATTAGTCCTCTGTTAGTTGACCGTTAGTTGACTTAACGGAAGTCCACGTGGACCAATCAAATGTTGACACGCGGCAACTACTTAAATTTTTTTTTTGTTTTTTTTTTTAAATAAAAAAAAGTATTTAAAAAAAAAAAGAAAAAACATTGGGGGTGGCTCAAATGGCCAAGAGCCAGCCCCAATTTTTTTTCTTTTTCTTTTTCTTTTTCTTTTTTTTTTTAAAAAAAAATACATTTTTTTTTAATTTTAAAAAAATAAAAAAAATTGAAGTAGTTGCTGTGTGTCAACATTTGATTGGTTCACGTGGACTTCCGTTAAATCAACTAACGGTCAACTGACAGAAGGACTAATTTGGTCTATTATCAAGACTACAGAGACTTCCTGTGATAAAAATCAAACCATCAGGAGGAAAAAATAAAGCAATTAAACTCTAGCGAAGTATTTAGTATTTAACCCAATTATATATAAACATTTTCAAATGTAAAATAGTCCACATCCATGAAAACAGGTGTATAATAATATACTATATGTAATTAGAATAATAATTGAAAAAAGAACAATCTAGAAGGAAGGCTCAAGAGTGGTTAGAAATACCTGTTTGCCAGATGCATTCCTGACAAATTGGCCATGTCGCTTAGGGCTGTCTTCCACCCATTCACCTTCATTTCGTCATCCTTGAACCTTTCTTCAAGTTTGGCAAATGCTTCTCCAACACTTTCAATTTGGTTCCGTACTTGCTTCGGATCTACATCATAAAACAACGGTAAAACTTGTTGCTTCCTTATTTCTCTACACTCGAGGATCTTCATTAGTTCATCCAAGCACCAATGAGATGATGCATAGTTTTTAGAGAATACAATGATTGAAATCTTTGACTGCTCAATGGCTTTGAGAAGTGCTGGTGAAATTTTCTCTCCACTTCTAAGCTTATCATCCATGAAGGTGTTAATTCCGTTTCGACGCAAAGCTGCGCATAAATGAGCAGTAAAATTGTTTCGAGTATCTTCACCTCTAAAACTCAAGAATACATCGAAAGTTGATGGATGGGTGAAAGAAGAAGAAGAAGAAGAAGAAGAAGAAGAAGAATGGGTTTCTTGGAAGGCCATGGAATAAGTCCTCTTCTGTGTGTATGATTACTGCTTACGAGAGAAGTGACAATGCAGCATTCGAAAACGACCCTATTTAAAGTAAAATAGAGAAGTCTATTGTCCCATTGCATCATAATTAAAAATAATAATAATAGAAGTTGATCGCACAATTTAAGTAAAATGATTGGCAACTTCCCTAGTGTACTACTTGAGGTCAGAATAATGATACAACTTACGCCTGGCGTGCATCAACAGCGATGCACACCAGGCAAAAAAATTTTTTTTATTATTATTTTATTATTTTAATTTTTTTTTTTAAAAAAGAAAAAAAAATTTTGTCTGGCGTGCATCGTAAGTTGCATCATTACTCGGTCAAAATAACGTTAATATATGGGCGTGCGGCATGCCCTCAAGAAAGGAAGTTTTAAACCTGCCTGGAGTGCCATTGAAACTCTGTGCAATTGGTGTCGCTTGCCCACACGCGGATGCAAGTGGAGGGCCTGTTTGTCTTGTTTGGTTATGTGGCAGGTTGTCCACCAATGTCTCACAGAAATTCAACGCTTCGCTGGCGTTGACAATTCAGGCCGAGTATTTTATCCATTGTTGGGAACGTACACGCAAATACGCAATGAATTCGTTGAGTGTCGTGCCGGAGAAACCAATGCCGCGTTGCATCATTAAATAATATGTGTGAGTTAAAAAAAAAAAGATTTTGTCAACGGAAAAAAAAAAAAAAAAAGCTTTTGCAACGAATCCATTTCCTGCACTTTCAATAAACTATCGCATAAATAAACGACAAATTGCCTCAAGTTGGTTTATAGAAAAAATGTTAACAAAAAAAAAAAAAAACTAAATAACCAAAAATAGGTGGCTTTTTTATATTAAGGAATGATAGGCTTACAAACATATTTTAAAAAAAATTATAAACTGATGTGGCACAACATAATAGGATATGAGATAAATTCAAATTTTGAAAAATTCAATCATATTGTGCCACATCAGTTTGTAAAAGTTTTTTTAGTAAAATGTGTTTATAAGCCTAGCATATTCCTTTTATATTAGCCCCTTAATTATTATTATTTTTTCAAATGGTTATTTTATATATTTTTAAATTTTACTTATTAAACTTTAAAGGTATTTGGAAAGAAAAATGCAAAATTGCCTAATTTGACATGTAATGACGCAATGGTAGTATGTGGGGCTTCAATGTCAATTTTAAAGTTTAGATGCATAATTGCAAAATAAGTAAGTTAAGAAAACTAAAGTGTATTTTTCCCTTTTTATTTTATTTTATTTTTTACCGTGACTGATCAAATTGTGGATTGACAACCACGTCACCATTGTGATAGTGATGGAATATTTGTGTGGCATATAACAATAACATTACTCTTATGATGAATGACTTCTTTCATATATAAGAGTAATGTTTTTGTGCCACACAAATATACCGCCAATATCCCACAAATGGCACATAACATTAGTATCTCTATATACATATTTAAACTATTTTTAACGATGTTTTAACAGATGGGTTAGTTTTAAAATAAAAATAGTATATCACCTTCAAGTATTTTTGGACAAATATGTAAGAATCAAGTCACCAAGTCACATGACATGTGAAATACGTTGTGTTCAAACCTCTATGTTTTGATGAGGGATTATTGCATGAATATAGGTATTTAGGTTAAATTTGTAGTTTGCGCCATCGAACAATAGACCGAGATGGACAAACGCTCGATTGTGGGTGAATGAACATTCAAATATCAAGGAGCGAATATTTATTGTTCCCAAAATAGGTTTATACAATTTTTAATGAAAGATTATGATTTTTATTACATGGTTAGAGTTTTGCGTGTAAGGATTAGGACTTTTGTATTTATGTCTGACGTTAGAATGAGATTGTAGTGACTTGGGTTTTAGATGTCCGAGATTGTAGATAAACGATTGAGATAAGTAATTGATTATGAAACTATTCATATTTAATGTGCGATATGTCAACAAATTGAGTATATTTAATTTTATGTCATGAGCTTATTTATTTTTATAACATGTTTAAGACTGCTTCAAATGGACAAATGATTTTATATATGTTTTTCTTAAATAAAATGAACAAACATGCATTGTATGACATGATTGTGGGCCATGGGTTACTATAATTATATGGTCTTTGACCCTATGGTCACAGGGTTTATGTTTATGTTTGGCTGTGGATCCATTGGCTAATTGTGACATGCATACCATACACGGATGAGTTACTAGTACGATTTTGAAAGTAGTGGCCAGCCAAGATTGAAATCAATTAGGCTGCTAGTATATAATGGTATGCGGCAGTATCTGAGGCACAGATATTGTATTACGGGTCCCTCAAGATAGTCAACCCTACCAAGAAAAGGCTTAAAGGCTTGGATTTATCGTATGGAACAAGCTATGATTAATTTTAAGTATATAATTATATATGTATTGCATGATTTCTTTGCATTAAATTATATGTAACTTGTTACTGGGATTATGTCACCCTAATTCAAAATAAATTTCATTTTCCTTAACAGTAAATAACAGAGACAACAGATACTTTATGCAAAACTCACGTTTAATATTAAGTTCATTGCATAAACCAAATTCATAATAATTTACTTACTAAGTCATGGATTTACACACTTATTTGCTTTCACATGTCAAACTGTTTTGCAAGTTAGCAGGTTGTTAGGCCGTAGAGTAAAAAATTCAATGGGATAAAAATGCCGAGAGAATGGTTTGCATTGTGAAGTTTGCTTAGATAGAAGTAATTTATATCATTATAATAATGTTTGTTTGAGAGCTCAGAGTCTATATTAATGATACATAATGTTATGTAAGGTCATACGATAATTGTGTCAGACAATTTATTTCTGCTTTTGCATGCTCATACTTTGATAAGTAACAATTAGGGTAATACTACTAGTCAATGTAGCAAAATTTTCATTTTAGCTATATTATTGGAGATGAAAAAGGGCTTTATTTGAGTTGCTCTTATGAAAAACATGGGCATTTTTTTTTTTTTTTTTTTTAATATAAGTAGATCAAAAACAAAATACAAATCATAACAACGACAACGACGACAAGAAACAGAATAAAACAAAAACAAAAACAAGCTTAACAACTTTAGCTGCTTTATTTATCATTTGCTATAAATAACTTGAACAAAAACAAGGAAATCAAGAAAAAATTGACACCCACAAAATAATTTACATTTCACATTCAAAATCACACAAATCTAAATAATAATAATAATAATAATAATAAATCAAGCTTCTGGTTCCCTGTAGAAAGAAAAAATGAGAAAGATACACAAAGGTGGAACTACAAAAGCTGCAAGCTTTAGCAAGTCCTCAGTCTCCTTTGATATCACTCCAATCCTTGACCAGTCTCCACTGTACCTGAACATTGAAATCTTTCTTCATGAGAAACATAGATTCAAGTTTCTGATGAAAAAAATATCAAAGAAAACAGACGAAAAAGCATACCCAGCATCGATGAATCCCAGCCCAAGCACTGCCACAATAGAGCGAGCAAGAATTGGGGTGGAGATTCTCAGTGGGAAAATGGTTTCTTGCTGGGCTCTGGAATTATCAGACAAATCTTTCTTCTTAGCCATTGAGATTCCAAATTTTCTGCCATTTCTCCTCACAAACGGATAAGAAGTCGGGCTGTTGAAGATAAAGCTCTTTCTTGTGACCAGCATTTCCTATCCTCTGTTTGGGCTCGTTACTCTTTGACCATTCTCAAACTCTAAAAATCATTCACCCAACAAGGGCAAAATTGTAATCACCGTAATTTCATAGAAAGGGCACAAAAACCTATTTACAAAAGGCATCCGCGCATTCGATCGTGAGGTGGAGCAAGGTCATCTGTTGGGCTTACCCCATTGGCCCCAGCAGCCCCTCCTTCAACTGCCGGCTGTCCATGCAAAGACACTCGGGTCTTCAAAATCCTGCTCCGATGCGCCTGCTTGTGAGGTCTCAACAGGGGTCCTGTGCGCAGCTCCACGGAAAGACACTCGGATTCCCACCAGAGGCTTGTCATCTCTGTTAGAAAATCAACCTTATTTCTCGAATCGGTAAGATGCGAAAATTAAAAACGCAAAAGCAAGCAATCACAAAACATAAAAATACACAAAAACAAGTAATTTCTGTGTTTTGTAACACAGAAATTTATGTGGTTCATCACGTCGACAAAGTTTCAGCGAGTTTTACTATTTTTGAGAGATAACAATACAGGAGGCGTGAATATTCAAAGATACATAAAGTCACACAAAACCCTACTAACATAAGTGACTATAAATAAGACCCCAGAAAGTGTCAAAACACTAAAATTGACCAAAAATATGATAAATATATTATGATATTTATATAATTGGTTTATATTACCTAGTATAAATTAATTTATGTTTTCTTGTATAAGTTGATTTAGGTTTATTTGTATAGATCGAATTATTCAATTATAAATAGGGACGTCTTAAAAAAACACAATGTATTACATTTAGAGGAGTAAATTTAGGTGTT
>NC_081546.1:26949272-26957842 GCF_901000735.1 Corylus avellana
GTGTGTGTGCGCGAGTGTGTGTGTGTGCGCGCGCGCGCGGGGGGGGGAGAGAGAGATACCTCACTCAATACTGGAATATGTACCTCCATGGAAGCTGATTTTTTTCCAATGAAGTGCATCCACGAACATGTACCTGCCATACATACAGTGGAAGACCTCGAATATCTGCACGAGCATGTACCTGCCATACATTCGGTGGAAGACCTCGAATATCTCGAAGTTGCTTGCAATCGTCCAAGTACAGCTTACACAATCCAACACATTTTCTGAGGCATGAAGGAAGGGTAACAATTGGACTACTTGATAGATCTAGAACACTCAAACTCAAATATTGAGATTTTGTAGGTTCTTCTAAAAATTTTTCCAATGACAAGCACCCCTTAGCATGAACTTCTTCTACATTTGGTGGAAGACCTCAAATTTGTTGAAGTTGCTTGCAATCTTCCAAGTAAAGTTTCTTCACTCCAACAAATTTTTTGATGCACGAAGGAAGGGTAACGATAGAACTACTTGATAGATCTAGAACTCTCAAACTGATAGGGTAATATGATTCTGTTTCAACACTATTTCGAAGACTCAATAATTGCAATGCCGCAAACACCGTTCCATCCCCCACAAGTTCGGGTGGTATATTAAAACATTGAGATTTTGTAGGTTCTTCAAAAAATATTTCCAATGACAAGCACCCCTTAGCATGCACTTCTTCTACATTTGGTGGAAGAAATTGAATTTGTTGAAGTTGCTTGCAATCTTCCATGTAAAGTTTCTTCAATCTAACAAATTTTCTGATGCATGAAGGAAGGGTAACAATAGGACTACTTGATAGATCTAGAACTCTCAAACTGATAGGGTAATATAATTCTGTTTCAACACTATTTCGAAGACTCAATAATTGCAATGCCGCATCCCCCACAAGTTCGGGTGGTATATTAAAACATTGAGATTTTATAGGTTCTTCCAAAAACATTTTCAGTGACAAGCACCCCTTAGCATGCACTTCTTCTACATTTGGTGGAAGAAATTGAATTTGTTGAAGTTGCTTGCAATCTTCCATGCAAAGCTTCTTCAATCCAACAAATTTTCTGATGCATGAAGGAAGGGCAACAATATCACTCGCAGATAGATTTAAAATGGTCAACGTAGAGCAGCAAGCAAATGTCTTCAAGAAATTTGATCCTAATGGAGCATAATTACTATGTTCCAACTCTGGAAGTTTCGAAAATGTTATCCAGGAACAACCATCATCAGAATCGCTTGTTTTCGTCGGAGATGACAATTGGTGTAATTCGTCCTCTGATGAAATTTCAGATTCCTTTGTATATACAATAGAGGGCATGGATTGTCCATTATCCTCCACCTTCTTTAGAAACTCAACGACTTTTGAACAACCTCGGAGAGAAAGACACTCTAAATGTTGCAATTGATAAATTTCATCTGAAAGATCCATTAGGTTTGTGCAGCCACCTAGATATAATTCTTTAAGCCCAACGAGGCACCCAATAGATGAAGGCAATTCCTCTGCACCCATATATGTAAAGTTGATTTTCTCTAAATATTCCATTTGACACTCTATTTTAGAAAAGTTCTTAAGACTTAAGCAACCCCAAAGGCAAAGTGATTTGAGAGATCTCAACTTGAGGCTTCTTGGGAAATCCATAAGATTAGAGCAACAAAAAAGATTCAAACAAACAAGCTTATCAAGGAATCCCACAGAATGATCAATCTTAACTAAATTTCCGCAACAAGCAAGATCTAATTTCTGTAAATTTGGAATCCTTGAAACATCATGGATTTCTTTTAGGAATTCACAACCATTAAAATCCAAAATGGTCAGGTTTTGGGAATTCTGTCAAGAAAAACCAAGACAAATTAGTTTGATAGAAGTTTACTACAAAATTTAAACCAAAAAAATATTAAAAACAAGAATAATGTTATTCTTCATACCTATTTGACATGACATGGTTTAAGTGACTAATATAGAAAACCACTTAAAACAGGATATGTCAACTAGTGTGAAAAAGGCGTAAAATAACTATATCAACTAGTGTGAAATAGTTATGAAGAGTAGTATTACTCTAAAAACAATAATTGTACCTGGACTCCCTTCAATTCCTTGAGACGACTAAATGGCATTCTTAGAATAGCAAGTTTCTTTCCACAAAAATTGGATGGAAAATATTCTCCAGGATATGTAAGCCAATCAAACACTCTTAACTCATTAGAAAGAAAATTAGGCTCTCCAGAAAAGCATGCATTATTGTTTATAAACATTTTGAGACTCTTCATCTTTTTGAAAGCTTTGAGACTCAAGTGTATCGGGTCTCGATTAGGCAAATTTACCAATATGCCCTCAACTTCGTTTGTTCCCTAGCAAGAAATGTATAGTTATCAAACATATTAGCAAGCAACATTGTAACATAAAGTTCTTCATACATTAACAATTGCTAGAACTATATATATACTTTATGAAAAGAAACAAGCCTATATTCCATCTGACTGTTTTTTTTTTTATTTTTTTTATTTATATATATAATTTTAGATTTTTAGAATGACTAATTTATTTTTAGAAGCATGTTACACATCATTGTTTAATTTTTTTTTTTTTTTTTTTTTTGCAAATCCAATAGATCTACCATTGGATTTGTGGACTCTTGTGGATCTCACACAAATTCAATGGTGAACTCACCAATTTATTATACGGAGATGTGTGAAAGATGAGATAAATAATGATTTTTTATAATTTCTCTTATTTTTATTATTGGAATGTCCTAAAGTGGTTAATTAATTTGTCTTTGATACATATTTACATATTACCCCCTTACTTGTTCGTAAGAGAAAAGGCAAGATACTCGTAATTATTCTTCTTAATTAAAAGCATTCCATTTGTTCAGCTCATTTGTAATATTATTGGTCAAATTTCTTTTATCAGTTATTGTAAAATGAAGAAAAAATTATTGAGTGACTGCTTGTTTGATAATGTTTTGAGAAGTATTTTCAGTTTTGAAAAGGTAAAAATTGAGAATTAATTTGGTAGGGGCCACATAATATACAAGTGTTGCATGTGGGTCCATAAACAAAAATTTGTTTGGTAAAATTTTGAGAAGTGTATTTTGAAAACCAAAAATTGATAAATATTTTTATAAAAGAAAATAAAAATTAAAATGTTCATTATAATCTTTAAATAAAAATTAAAAATTGATAAACATCTAACTTCAAGCAAAATTGTTATTCTGTAAAATTTCAAACAAAATTTTTATTTAGTAAAATCTCAAGAGACGTGATAAATTAACTATCCTAGTATTTGAAAACAATTTTACAAATGGTTTCACAAAAACACAACCAATTAAACAGTCGGAATCTTTTTTTTTTTTTTTTTTTTGACATATCCGCACAAAAGGGGGGAGGGGGATTCGAACTAGTGACTTCTGCTTCATTAGGCATGGTCCCAGCCGATTGAACTATCTCTTGGGAATCTATTGTAATTAGGGTATAATCTTAATTTGATTTTGAAATTAAATTCATTTCTACTTGTTCAAGTCTTTTCTGTAACATATAAGTATGCACTTATATATATTTGCATGTAACTTTTCAGCCTCTTTTTATAAAAAATAAAATTAAAGAAAAATTAAAAAATTAAAAAAAAAAAAAAAAGGTTCAATATTTTTGTAGTTGCTTAACTCATGAAAAAGAAACAAATGTAAAATTAGAAGGGATTTTAACATAATTCTTACAGTATTTTCTTCTAGGACATGTCGAACATCTTCATGAAACCACAATCTACTACGCTGACCAGGTTCTTTGGGTGATTCTTGTCGAACAATTTCTCTTCCCATTTCTTGCAGCAAGTCATGCATCTCCAATAATCCATAGTGAGACTGAGTTATGAGACACTTGTCCTTTAGTTCTTCGATGCCACTATATGAGTGAAAACCACGACCATCAAGCATTTCTGTGACATATTCTACACTCCCTCCTTTGAAGAAACATGCGATGTCAAGGAAAATATTTTTCGTGTTTTCATCCAATCCATCAAAACTTATTCTAAGTATTTTTTGAATATCATGGTGAGGAATTTTTTTGTACTTGTCCAATTTACTTTTCCAATAAAGTATATCTCTACCTTTTAGAGCTGAGCCTATCACTGTTAAAGCTAATGGCAATCCTCCAGCATAATGTACTACATCATTTATGAGCTTCACAAAATCGTCGTTAGATTTGTCATTAATTTTGAAGGCATTCCAACAAAAGAGCTTAAGAGTTTCATCGTGATTTAACCCATTCATCTAGTATGTTAAATAAATTTCATGTGCACTAAGTAAACGTTGATCTCTTGTTGTTATGATAATTCTACTTCCTAAGCCAAACCAATCATCTTTTCCAATTAGCTTTTCTAATTGGTCTGATTGATCCACATCATCAAGAATTAGAAGTACCCTCAAACTACGAAGCCTATCCTGTATCAAAATAATTCCCCGATCAACATTGTCAACCATTAGACTTGAGTCTCCTAGGATCGTAGAAAGAAGTTTATTTTGCAAAATCATCAAACCGTCCATTTGGCTGAAAGTTTCTCTAATGTTTTCAAGAAAACAACTACCTTCAAATTGAGAGGCAATCGAGTTGTAGATGGCTTTGGTGAGAGTTGTCTTACCAATTCCACCAGTTCCGAAGATCCCTACCATACGTGTAATGTCATTCTTTTCTATATTTAAAAGCCTCTTCATATCTTGTACACGAGAGTCTAATCCAATTGGATACTTGGCAACTTGGAAGTAAGTCTTTTTCACTAATATCGAATTCACCCATTCAATGATTGACTTAATAAATTAAGCTTCATTCCTACATATACAAAAAGATAACAAAACATCTAATGTGTTACTTTCACAATAAAAATAATAGGAATATGATCTAATTACAATGATTTTTTATTTTTATTTTTATTATTTTTTTTTTCTCTATAAGTGGGGGTGGAACTAGGAATATGACCTAGTTACAATGTTTCCTAATTTTTTTTTTCCAAAGTACTTCAATAATTTTTTTTAAAAAAAAAAATCAATGTTTTATGCCCTTAATTTATTTTTTTATTTTTTTAACTTCGATCCCACACTTCTAAAATCCTAAATCCGCCCCTATCTATAAGCAATGAATTGTAGGGGTGCAAAGGCGGTTACGGTTAGCGGTTAGTGGCAATAACCGCTAACCATAACCGCCTTAGCGGTTAGTAGATTTCACTAACCGCAACCGCTAACGGCCTAACGGTTAGCGGTTAGCGGTTAACCGCCGGTTAGCGGTTAGCGAAATAGATAACCGCCTGCTAACCGCTTTTTTAAAATTGGGTTTTTTTTTTGGCTTTCTTTAGGGCTTTTTGGGCTTATTTTTACCGTCATTTTTTTTCCTTGTATTTTTAATATCTTCTTGGGCTCAATTGCTATAAAAAGAGCCTATATTGAAAAATCAAAAATATTTGACCCAAAATTTACATTTACTTGTACTTTAAAAAAATTTCCTTAAATATTAAATAATAACCGGTTAACTTTTAAAAAAAAAAAAAAATTCAACACAACATACAAAAAAAAGTTCAGAATTCAGACAACTGTCACAACCTATAAAAAATATATATATATATAAAAAGTTCAACACAAAGCATGTAAAATAAGTTCAAATAAAACATTAAATGATACAAATAAAACATTAAAACTTCATCAATCCTCTCATTTAGTCTTCTAGCAAATCCTGTGGACATCAAAAGAAGAAAAGTTATAATATTAAACATAATAATATTAAGGCACAAAATACATTAATACTTCAATTGTGATTAATGTATTAATGGTTAAATTTATTTTTCTAAAAAATGTTCAAAAAATACATTAATACTTCAATTGTGATTATAAGTAACACATTGTTGAATCTAATGTCAATTACTTAATTTGATATTATATAATTATATAGTCTCATTAAATTATATCATATGATTAATTATTTAAATTCTTATCATATTTACTTATAATCTTTTTTCTTTGAATTGAACTTAATATCTAATGATAAATGGTAATGTTCAAACTCCTAAATCCTAAATTCCTAAAGTATCTAATAATGCTTTAATTAAATTGTAGACTTGTAGTTATAAGTAATATATTGTTTAATTCAATTGAATCAATTGTGATTATTATTGTACATGAATCATATGATTAACTTGTAGACTTATGACTTATGAGTTATGTCATATTATATATGTATTATTTATTATTATATAATCATATGATTTAATGATCAAGTCATCATATGATATAATCATATCAATTATAGTGATAATATATAAATTACTAAAATTATAATGATAATACATTAATACTTAAATTGTGTTTATAAGTAATACATTGGTCATTGTTTAATCCAATGCTAATTACTTAATTTGATATTATACGAATCATATCATCATTATACATCAATAATATGATTCACTTGAAGTCTTGAATAAAGTATTTGAATTGTTATTGAATCATATGATTAAGTATTGATATTATACATTTATATTATTCATATACATATGTAGACCTATATAGACTTATAACATATATAGACTTATAAGTTTATAACATATATTGGAAATAAGTCTCTAGATATTTAATTGTTGTATTAGTATGAATTGGTATACTTATGAGTTATGTCATATTATATATGTATAATTTGTTATTATATAATCAAATGATTTAATGATCAATTTCATGTGATATAATCATATAAATTATAGTGATAATATATTAATACTAAATTTATGATTTAATTATTTTTTAAAAAAAATTGTGATTTAATGATCAAGTGATTATGTTATATGTATAAATATTTTTATAATTATAATTATAAAAATATATTATATAAAAAGGCGGTTACGGTTAGCGGTTACGGTTATATTATATAAAAAGGCGGTTATGGCGGTTAGCGGTTAATGCGGTTAGACGGTTAGGCGGTTAGGCGGTTGGCGGTTATAGCGGTTAGCGGTTAGCGGGCGGTTTTTAACCGCCCGCCTTTGCACCCCTAATGAATTGTAGGCCATGACGTGAGGGATAATCTTCCCCTCCCTAAGCCCAATCCTCCAACGGTACTCTACAAGTCCTCCCCTTATTAGAAGAAAATAATCTAGAATAACCTTGAAGGAAAGGCATAAAAGTGGTTAGAAATACTTGTTATCCAAAGGCCTCCCAGACAAATTGGCCACTTCTACTAGGGCTGTCTCCCACCTCTTCAGCTTCAATTGATCATCCTTGAATTTTTCTTTAAGGTTAGCAAATGCTATTTTAACACAATTGGTTTGACGCTGTACTTCCCATGGATCTACGTCGTAGAACAACGGCAGAAACTGTTGTCCCTTAGTTTTTCTACACTCAAGGATCTTCATTAACTCGTCCAAGCACCATCCAGATGATGCGTAGTTTTTAGAAAGTACAATAATTGAAATCTGCGACTCTTCAATGGCTTTGAGAAGTGTTGGTGAAATTTCCTCTCCACTTCTAAGCTTGTTGTCTATGAAGGTGTTGATTCCGTTTCGACGTAATGCTGCGTATAAATGAGCAGTAAAAGTTTTGCGAGTATCTTTACCTCTAAAACTCAAGAATACATCATAAGCCCATCTAGGAGTGAAAGAGGAGGAGGAAAAGGAAGAGGTTCCGTGACAGGCTGCCATGAAAGAAGTCATTCTCAACGTACCAAGAGTACCAGTGCTTAATAGAAAAAATTGAGAGAGAGTTACCACTGCCCCCAAAGCCGCGTTGCAATATAAAAGGAATGCCAAGAAACACTTCCTTGTAGAGAGAAACAAGAATTGACTGTTTTTTGACAGCCACTGAACCAAAATAATAATTTAACACAATATTCGAGGTAAGGTATAAAAAACAAAGAAAAAGCATCCTTCACCCCTCCTTTTTTTTTTTTTTTTTTTAAGGAAAAGTCCACGTAATCTTCTCAAACTACCACTCAATTGATAATGTCCCTCTCAAACTTTTAATTGTGACAATGTCCGTCACAAACTACCAAAAATTGTTAATGTTCCCCAATGACGAAATTACCCTTAGTAAAATATAAACAAAAATACTAAAACTTCTAGAAAAAACCCAAAACTAAAAAAAAAAAAAAAAAAAATCCAAACTTGGCCAATTTTTTCTTTTTTAAAATTAATTTTATAAGAACAAAATTAAAAAAATTTCGATTTTTTTTTTTTTTATAAAAATTGAAAATTTTCGTTTTTTTTTTATTTTTTATTTTTTTTTATAATTTTATTTAAATAAAAATTTACGTTTTAAAAAATAAAATTTTCGCTTAATAAAATGAAATTTTTTGTTTTTTAAAACTAAATAAAAAAATTAGTTTTTTTTTTTAAAAAAAAATTTCCTTTAAAAAAAAAATAAAAAATTTTGTTTAAATTTTTTTTTTTTTTTTTAAATATTATCTTTCAATTAAAATTTTTTGTTTTTTAAAAAATCAATTTTTTTTTTGACTTTATAGGGGTATTTTTGTCTTATTGAGAAATCTATAGGGGCATTTTTGTCCTATGGCTAGTCTTGGGGGGGACATTG
>NC_081546.1:26957942-26964176 GCF_901000735.1 Corylus avellana
TTTTATTTATTTTTTGTTTTATAATTTTATTTAAATAAAATTTTACGTTTTAAAAAATAAAATTTTCGCTTAATAAAATGAAATTTTTTGTTTTTTAAAACTAAATAAAAAAATAGTTTTTTAAAAAAATAAAAATTTCTGTTTTTTTTTAAAATAAATAAAAATTTTTGCTTAAAAAAAATTGTTTTTTTTTTTAAAATATTATTTTTAAATTAAAATTTTTCATTTTTTAAAAATATCAGTTTTTTTTTTTTTAATTTATTTATTTATAGGGATATTTTTATCTTATTGAGAAATCTATAGGGGCATTTTTATCTTATTGCTAGCCTTGGGGGGACATTGTCACAATTGAAAGTTTGGAGGGGACATTGTCAATTGAGTGATAGTTTGAAGGGGGTATGTGGACTTTACCTTTTTTTTTTATTAATATTCACGCCGGAAAAAGGGTAAAGCATTTTTCACGGTTGATTTGGAATAAACATCATCACCTTGAAGAGTAATGATTTTCGGAACACGGTGTGCTTGAACAGTAAGCACGCCGGTGATGTGGCACATGCCACGTTTGCGGAAATTAAAAAAAAAAAAAAAAAAAATTTCAAACCCGGCCAAACCTTTTCCCCTAGACTCCATTTTTTTCATTTCCCCCATTTTCTTCCCAAGCCCATTCCCCCCACCCCCCTGCACTTCAGCGCATCTAATCCCACCACTGTCGACCTTTCCCACCGTGCGACGTAACAGCAGCTCATCCTCAACAACTTATTCTTTCTTATCTTACACACGTGTATAACAGCAGCTCATCATCAACAGCTTATTCTTTCTTATCTTACACACGTGTATATAAGTTAGTTTAGTTTGTTATATCAGTTAGTTAGTTATGTAAGTTGAAACTATTATGTTATTTATGTTGTTAGCTTATACTCTGTTAGTTGAGTTGTAAAATAGAGTATATAAACTCATGTATTGCTTTGTATTTTGTCAAGTTAATGAGAACAGTTTGAGTTCATTCTTCAATCTCATTCTTTCTTTACAATTTGATATGGTATTAGAGCTTTTCACTTTGTGAAAGTTCATTTCATCAATGTCGATCCCAGTTTCCTCGATTTCTAAAGCCATTCCCCTTTCTTCTTCTTCTTCTCATTCATTAATTTTCTCTCTCAATGACAATACCTTCAGTCATTACTATCTGCATAATGGTGATAATCCAGAGCTATTGTTGGTTTCTCAACCATTAACTGGTAAGAACTATAACACTTGGAGCCGATCCATGACCATAGCTCTCTCTGCAAAGAACAAGTTGCAGTTCATTGATGGAATTCTTCCTCACTCATCCACTCTGAATGGACCTGAATTCAGACCCTGAAAGAGGTGCAATGATACAATATCTTCATGGATTGTTAACACAGTATCGAAGGAAATTGCTACCAGTATAATCTACATCAACAATTGCCAGGATATGTGGGTGAGTCTAAAGGAAAGATTCTCACAGAAAAACGGACCATAAGCCTTCTAGCTTCAGAAAGGTATCTCTAGCTTATCACAGGATAGCATGTCTGTAAGCTCTTACTTTACTCGTCTCAAGTCTCTTTGTGATGAATTTAGTAACTATAAGTCCTTTTCTCCATGTACTTGTGTTCCTGCGTGTTCTTGTGGTAGCCTGAAATCTGTCCACACATTTTTTGATCAATAGTATGTTTTTCAATTTTTAATGGGGCTCCATGAGTCTTTTGCACACATCAGAGGTCAAATCCTCTTGATGGATCCACTCCCTCCAATCTACAAAATAGTTTTCACTAGTTGTTCAAGAAGAAAGTCAAAGACAAATCTTCATAGGATCTATGAATTCAAACCCTGCAACCTTGATAACCAAATCTGTTCCCACACAGTAGAATAGGTTCCCTAGGCAGATGACTCGAAAGGATAAATCAGTATGTACTCATTGTGGTATTTCTGGACATACGATTAATAAATGCTACAAATTGCATGGTTTTCCTCCTGGTTTCGAGTTCACAAAGAGGCCTTCTTTTTCCCCAAGATCAAGTGTTAATTATACTGCTCAGAATCATGGAGAAAATTTTCCTGAAACTCCACAAGTTCCTCAGCTGCCAATTACTGTAGAATGGTGTCAAAGGTTTCTAGAATTCTTGTAGATCTAGATCTAATTCTTCAAACTTATACATTGTATTAAGTAATGTTATCAAGAGAACTCCAATTTTTATTGAGTCTGTTCAAATGTAAACTTTTAAATTACTATTAAATTTAAGATAATTAATATTAAATTTTAATTTATTAGTTATTTTAAAAGTACATAACATTTAGAAAGACTCAAATAATATTCTAATTATCTTTATAACTAGTGTGGATGGCACGTGCAATGCACGTGCTTGGTTCTCTATATTATATATCACTATAATTGTTAATATTACAATTTATATGTATATATTAATTATATTATAAAATAGATTTAATATCTAAATTATTGAACAGATATTTATTGAATTTTCTAAACAAATAAAGTTAAACTATAAATTAAGTATATATGATATACTATACCAATTAAAAACAAAAAAGAGGTAATATACATAGTACACATATGTTGTTACTTCAAATTAAAGGGTATCACATTCATGTTCATGGTGTTTATCTTAACCAACCTATAAGTTTATAGAAGTGTAATTCCATCAAATGTTTTTTTATTATAATCATAGACCTTAAAAAGCTATAATGTATATTCAGTTTATAAATGAATCACCAATATGCCTCCACGTTTTCCTCAGAAAAATTCCTTCGCTATCGTGAAGTTGAAGGTGATCACCATATGATAAATGGCTGGGGTGAGAAAGAAGTGACAGCAGCAAAGCATTTTGTTTTTTGTTTTTTTCGAATAAAGTTTTCTACATATTGAATTTGACAAAAAAAAAAAAAAAAAAAAAAATTAGAATAAAGTTTATTTTATTTTATTTTATTTTATTTTTACTATTTAAAAAAAAAAAAACAGAAATTTTAATTTTAAATAAATGATTTTTTTAAAAAAAAACCAATTTTTTTTTTCTTTTTTAAACAGAAATTTTTAATCATATAACTTAATTAAAGACTAATTAATCATATAACTTAACTCTTTTTTTTTTGTTTTTTTTTGTTTTTACATGTCCACACAAGAGAATGCGGATTCAAATTAGTAACCTCCGCTTCATAGGACATGATCAATAGTCGATTGAGCGACAATCATATAACTTCACTAAATACGATGTGGTCATGATTTTTATAATGATATATATATATATATATATATATATATATATTTTACATGTCCACACAAGAGGGGGAGAGGGGATTCGAACTAGTGACTTCCGCTTCATAAGGCGTGGTTCCCAACCGATTGAGCTACCCATTTGGAACTTATAATGAATCATATTATATATTTGTTCAGTAGGCCACCTCGAGAGGTAGAACACTAACTGCCAAAACAATTTTTACAAAGAACAATGTTAATAAACAAAGGACAAAGTTTTCCTTCAAACTGGGTTGGAGGAATTTCCTTCAACCTAATTTATAAAAGTGACATGTGACCCATGAACATGTAAGATGCACATGTTTTTTTGAGAAATTTTCTTCAACCTAATTTATAAATGTGACATGTAACCCATGAACATGTGAGATGCACATGTTTTTTTTAATTGCAATGACAGAGTTGGAATAAATTTCATTGAAAACTCATATGCATCTTACATGTTAGAGGAGAGTTAGGGAGCCAAACAAATGAATCTAGAAAAATTTTCAAACTGCCTTGGCAGACTGAGAGTGACAAACAAGTGAGAGAAAATTGCATTTTTTTAAAAAAAATTTAAAAACCTGCCACATCAGTTTGGAAATTTTTTTAGGTTCATTTGTTTGGCTCCCTAACAATACTCCACATGTTATTAAAAAAATGAACACATGTCACTTTTACAAACTAAGTTAAAAGAAATTCTTTCGACCCAATTTGATGAAAAACTTTGACCATAAACGAATGGAAACAAATACCCAAAGCATCGGATATCGTGTGTAAGATGCCAAATGGCCCAAATGGATGAATATTATGAAGAAAAAAAAAATGGAGGTGCGGCATGTGGTGTAACACTATGAGTCTATGGCGGATGAGAGCCAACGATGCTCTCATACAAAAGAGCAAATGGGACACATGCAATGCACTACATAATAATAATAATAATAATAATAATAACAATAAAAGAACATCCCGCCTCAATATGATCGCCCACGCCCAGATGGACACAAATTTCTGGAAGACACAAATCACAGATTTTAAAAACGGGAATCTGGACCAATTGATTCCCGTTTTTAAAAATCTGTGATTTAAATGCATAAAAAGAAAAAGTTGTGTTGCATGGGTAAACCCATAAAACACCGACAATATCAGAAATACTGAATTTTTTATCCCCCAATGGGCCATCCACCTTGAGTGCGGAATAAAAAAAAAACGTTGCTCTATCTATCTCTCTGTTTTGCATTCTAATACTGTCCCAATCCTGTCCATCACACACGGACCTTCCAGCACAATTATCTCCTCTCATTACTCTTCTTGCTAGGCCACATACAACTCATCCATCAAGCTCACAATCTCGTCTTGCTGTCATATATCTCATAGAGGGAAGAAAGGAAACATAATGAACAGAGAGATGCTTCTTATGGGCTACGGAATGGGCTGTAGAATAATTGGCTGAAAGGCTGTTACGTTTGGGTATTAAGTAGTTGGGCTTAAGCTGTTATGCTGAGTTGTAATAAGAAGTTGTTAGTGGTTGGGCTTCCAGCGAAAATAGAGTTAAGCTTGTTATAATACTGTTAGGAGGTTAGAAGGGTTGTTAGGCTGATTGCAAGTGTAAATATGGCAATCAGCATAACCGAAGAAAATTAAGAAAGATCTAATTGCCTTGTTTGTAATCTGTTACTCTGGAGATTCATTGCGTGCCTCAAATACTCAATCACAATATCCTTGGATTCGTCCAACTCTCTCTTATCCTCTCATCCCTTACATTCATACAAATATCACCATCTATGTACAGAAAACATATAAAGAAGAAGGTTCTTTACACATGCCCTACTAGCCTTTCTAACAGCCCGGATAGAGAAAAGTGCTTATGTCATAAGCAAAGCTTTTGACAAGATCCCCAAAATATAAAAGAAACTAAAAAGGAAGACCTTAAGTACTCACT
Source organism: Corylus avellana (assembly GCF_901000735.1). Lineage (NCBI taxonomy): Eukaryota > Viridiplantae > Streptophyta > Magnoliopsida > Fagales > Betulaceae > Corylus > Corylus avellana. The sequence goes on from NC_081546.1 coordinate 26,963,150, forward strand.
CTCATATCTCTCTTTCCTGTTGTTTGATCCATCGTTGTCCTTCAACAAAAGCAGCAAAAACATAGCGCAAATAACCCTAGATCCCAACGCCACTCACTTATGTCGGCTTAAGAAATAATAAGAAATATATGTTTTTTTTAAGTAATATATATTCATGGAAAATATAGTTCATAGCTATGTTATATGCAACACCCTGCACCCTAGAGGATGTTGGGCTTTAGTTGGATCTGAATAAAATTCATAATGTGGAAATAATAATAAATAGACACAGAGATTTACGTAGTTCGGTCTATGACCTACATCCACAAAATCAAGCCCTAAGGCTGCATTAAGCTCTTATTTTTCTGAGTAATATTTACAATATAACATGTTCCTATTTAAATCATGTTGAATACAAATAGACTTTTATTCTACCTTTATTTTTCTAAGTAATATTTACAATATAACATGCTCATATTTAAATCATGTTGAATACAAATAGACTTCTATTCTACCTAAGTTAGCTAGGTGATAATCTTTAACTATTCACCTGTAACCCAGTGATTGTCTTCTAGTGTGACTCAGTGATATTCTTCAACTATAAGTCAGTAATAGTCTTATTCTGTGACTATTATTCTTGAACTCCATGATATAATCTAACATTCCCCAGATGTGTAAACATGTGAAAACTTGAGTCTGCTCTTTAGTTGGCAACAAACTTGAGTCTGTTCTTTAGTTGGCAACGGAGGCAGAGATGGTGACCGGAAACTTGTTGTGTAAACTTGTGAAAACTTGAGTTTGTTCTTTAGTTGGCAACGGAAGCAAAGATGGTGACCGGAAACTCGTTGGAGTTGGTGGTAGCCGAGGTAGTTGAGTGGAGTTGATGGCGCCGAAATTGAAACAACGGCTGCTCTTGAACTTGAACTTTGGCGACTTTTGGCCTCTTTTAGAGAAGAAAGAGCCAACTATGGGTTAAGAGAGAAAGGAGATGGGCAAATGACCTCTTTTAGAGAAGAAAGAGCAACCTTGGGCTAAGAGAGAAAGAAAG
>NC_081546.1:26964276-26965327 GCF_901000735.1 Corylus avellana
TGGGTGGTTTCACCTCAAAAAAAAAAAAAATTAATTAATTAAATTTTTAATTCAAATTTATATAATTGAGTGTGGTTGTGCTTCTTTTGAGATTTTGAGATTGATCTATTGTGGACCCTTAGATTAATCTAAGGCCAAGATTGGGAAATATGAGAGTCTCATAGGGGATCCGGATCAGCGTGGATCAAGGCACGTATATTACTCTAGAATATTATAAAATTTTAGATTAAGCTTCCACATGAGACAGTAGAGGCTCTAAGGTCACTAATAAGCTTCACATGAGTTTAAAACAATCATCCTCACCGTCAATCAATCATCCTAGCATTATTTTCACAAACGGGCCCAACATAACATTTTAAAAAAAAAACCCATTAACTCGAATGGGAATTCAGTTACCGACACAAATAACTTCAACGCACAATTATTAATATAAAGAGATTCTCTTAGTTTAATGCTCAGTGGACAACAATTAAAAAAATTTTATCTCAACAAAAAATGCTTTTTAAATATAAGAAAAAGTCCATCAGAGGTAGTTCAATTGGTTGAGACCACGCCTAATAAAACAGAAGTCATTAGTTCGAATTCTCATCTCTCTTGCGCGGAAATGCATGAAAAAAAAAAAAAAAAAAGTTTCAAATTTTTTTCAAAAGTTGGGTTTTTTCTCCACCGGCCGACAACCGCCCATTTTTTCTTTCTTTGGCTTTTTTTTTTTTTTTTTTTCTCCCTCTGCCCACACTCACAGCTTCAGACTAATTTTATTTCTTCTTTGTTCGTTTTTAATGTACTTACAAAAAAAAAATTCAACCATTTGTTGTGCGTTGCTTTGTGATAAGGATAAAAATCCTTCGAGATTAATGAATATTAGATTAAATAATTTGAAGAGATTAAATCACCCTAAATTAAGGGATTTTATTATGATTATATTATATTCAAATCAGATCTAAACTCTACAAATAGAGTCATTTGTAGGGTGAAAATGCGAATGCGGATGTAGATGATAGCTATATCCATATCCAAATCTGCAAAATGCGGATAATGGTTTTTAGTATCC
>NC_081546.1:26965849-26969243 GCF_901000735.1 Corylus avellana
GAAGTTCTATTTTTTTCAAAAAAAAAAAAAAATTGAGCCTAAAATACTTACAAAAATCTCCAAAGTCCAAACTACTTTCATTATTATTATATCAAAACAATTTTTTTTTTTTTTTTAAAAAAAAGACCCTCAAAAAGATTATTGGAAGTGTTTGATAGATATATTTGTGGTGAGTTTTTTTGTTTTAGGAAAAATTGCAAAATTAGTCCTTATGGTTTACTTGATTTACAATTAACTTCTTATGGTATTAAAATGAACTCAAAAATCCCTGAGGTATGCCAAAATATAATTTAGTCTTTACAATCAAATTTCGTCCACTAATTTAACAAATGCCTTTAATATGACACTGCCTTAAATAGGACAAGTATCACAATTATATTGGCTCTAATGTTTTACACTATTAGAATCTGTTAAATCAGTGAATGAAATTTGATTGTAGAAACTAAATTATTTTTTTGGCATACCTTAGGGACTTTTGAATTCATTTTAATACCATAAGGAGTTAATTGTAAATTAGGTAAACGACAATGACTGAATTTACATTTTTTACTTTGTTTTAAGTCATGAATCTGTTGACTTTCTAGTCTTGTCATTTCTCACGCGAGGAACTTTCTCGTGGCGGCCATTGGTTAGTCGACGTTGACGACTGACGAGTCTTTGATTGATTCCCGTTGTTGTCATAACTTTGTTGCCAGCACGTAGCGGTGTCTGTAAACGAGTCTAACAAAGCCATTGAGGATGAACCGATCTCCATTGTAAGAAGAAACCCATTGCATTTTTTTTTCTTCGTTTAATTTGTTTCTTGAGCATGGAAATCCCATTGCATCAAAATTTGTTGACTATTTATTTCCTTTGATTCTGGGTTGCAGATTTAGCAGTGGGTTAGAGTTGGGAAGTTTTGTTGTGACCTCTAATGTCCTGCACCATTCATGGGCTGCAATTTCGGAACTTTACACAGAAATCAATGAAGCGCCATCTTCGGCTTCCCCTGTTACTGTTAGATTCAAAATTGATGATCAGCAGCCAAACTGTACAATCATAGCTTTCGTTACTTGGCCTCCTTGTACGAAAGAGCGTCTTAAAGGAGAAGGAGGAGGAGACTTGGTTTCATCATCAGCTCTTAAGGAGACTTTTCCTCTCTTTGAATTCCTGTGCACCAAAACCAACCCACGTTTCTCCATTAACAAACCTGCAATCGATCTTTTTGCCAGTGTCCATGGTGTGCTGGATTTCTTGAAATCTCAGGTACCTCTCTATCCTTAATTTTTCCTTTTTTTTTTTTTTTTTTTTTTTCTCTTTTTCTTTAATTTATTGTAAGCTTGGGGAAATCTAGGCATATTTTAATTTTTTAATAGTAAAAAGTAAATAATATGATATAAAAATAAAAATGTTTTAATGATTTTGTTTAAGAATAAAGTGAATAGTATTTAAGAGCGGCAATAAAGTAAGAAATTAAGAATATCTCTAATGCCTAATTCAGTACGAAGGGGGTAGGGATTTTAGAGAAGGAAACGAAAGTCATCTTTTGACCTGTTGCTGGCTGCCTTCTATAGCCAATTTGTAGCAACCACTAGCCATGTGGCACAAATTAATAGGGGACTTTAATTAATAGGGGGCTTTTCTTGATGTTGAATTCCTTAGCCCCATGACTCCTGTGAACCATCAATTTCTGCTAGTATTGCAGGAACCAATGCTATTGTACTAAGAGAGGGGATCATGTGTGGTGCTTTGTGGTTGTATCCGGGTCTATTGGTTGATTGATTGGCTTGGTATCCTATCTACTAGGACCAGAAAGATAGGTAAAAGATGAGGTGGTAAATGATTTTTATAATTTCTTTTGGAGAATAGCTATGCAAGGAAAATTGGGCAAATTTGCTAATTTTTGTTTTTTTTGTTTTTTTGTTTTATATATAGCATAAAGTAAAAGAATTAACAAACAACTCAATAAATAGAACACTCAAAAACTATTTTCACCAATAAAACATCAAAAGGGAAAAAAAATCATCTAAAAAAATTACCAAACGAGTCCAACTGCCCAGGTCTTTGTATGCTTAGGAGAAAAAAAAAAATTAATAAGGTCTTTGTATATGATATATATGGACCATTTTTTATTGTATCGATCAAGAGAACTTTGAGAATTTCAGTCGGCTGTTATTAAAGTTATAAGATTCATATTTTAATGCAGATTTCCACGAAGCCATTCATTATCACTGGACACTCTCTGGGAGGATCTGTTGCCTATCTCTTCACCTTATGGCTGCTGGACAAAATCAATTTAGCAACCACCAAACGCCCACTTTGCATCACTTTTGGTTCACCCCTTATTGGTGATGATGGCTTGCAAGAAGCCATATTACAATACTCAACATGGAACTCTTGCTTTTTGCATGTGGTTTTGGATCGAGATCCAGTCCCAAGAGTCTTAATTTCACCCCCCAATCCTAGTGCTCCTGAATTGGCTTCTCCAACCAAGGAATACAAGCCTTTTGGCACATTTCTCCTGTGTTCCGAACTGGGTTGCGCTTGTCTTGAAAACCCTGAATCTGTTTTGAAGTTGTTGATGGCAACGGGTCCTGGAAATCAATATCCTAATCAAGTTAATTTGGAGTTCTTTGAGTATAAAAATATAGTCGAACAACTCCACGGTAATGTAATGTGCAAGGATAGTACTACAAAACTCCACGATGAATGGATTGCACAACCATTACAGGCAGGCATTATTACACAACTAGAAGCAATCGGACTGGGGCGACCGCAGGTACTAGCTCAATCTCAATGTCATTTGGAATTGGATCATATATAATTGCTCATTATTTGACTCATATATATCTCATGCTGAAAAACCCTAATTGACTCCAATTAACACATATTCTGATTGTATAGTTGTTTCACAAAATATTATGCGGGAAATAGATCTGATTTAACAGATAATAATCAACCAAATACAGATATGTAATGAACATTAAAGAACACAGATATTTGGTTATGAAGAGAAAACTATTTAGAGAATTCTCTAAATGTAAAACCTTTCGGAGTAACCAAACCCAGGAAATCACTCCACTATAAAAGACTAAGAATTGCAAGAAGTTCACACTTACAAAACTTTTGCAATTGACACTCCCTTGCATAAGACAAACGACCCACTCAACTTCTATTGTAGTAGCCCTTTTCAGAACATCTGGCACAATTCTTCTATATGATCTCCTTCACCGGAATTTCGATTGACTTCAAGTGTTTAATCAAACAAGAATGAGATTTCTCACCTTTATTCTAAGAGAGATCCCAAACACTCCAGTTCGATATCTCTATCTCTCTCTCTTAGCTCCCAATATTCGCTCTCTGAATTCATACATAATAATGTGCATAAAAGTCGTTTAAATATAAATTCGCACAA
>NC_081546.1:26969343-26970707 GCF_901000735.1 Corylus avellana
TTTTGCATTTTGGGATGTAATATGATATGAGTGCATTTTCCAGGAAAACATATGATCCACCATAAATGTGAGAAATTAGTCATTTTAGTACGTAGTGTTATATATATATATTGTGGAAGTTTACTTCTTAATACCTTAAGGTTGTAACTTTATCTTGAATACGAGAAAATAATAGATTAAACTCAAGGATTTTAGAAGTGTATGGTATAATTTTTAAATTGCTTTTTAGCATCAGTTCTATTGGAAGAAATGGTTTACAAATCCAACGTGAAATATTGAGAAATATATAGTCTATGCTTATTTTGCAAGCTATTTAAAATTAGTATTAATACCTCAAGTTGAGTTAGATTATGATAACCATAATTTTCACAATTACAAAAGTTAAGAAAAATTAAATTATTTGATTTTGAATAATGTAGTTTTTTTTTTTTTTTTTTTTTTTTTTTTTGTGTTCTGCGGAAGTAAAGAGCACTTTGATACTAATAATTTTGAACAAATTCTGAAATTCAAATTAAGAACTTCTATTCTAAGTACTTTATCATTAAAAAAAAATTATTTTACTAAACTTATATTTGAACTTTTAGAAAAGATAATTATCTTTAAAAATTAAATTTTGGAAACTAAGCCACTCTCAATAATTAGTTATTAGCGTTTTAATAACTAAGAAAAGAAAAGAGTCGAATAAATTGACTGCTTTTAATTAGGAGAAACTTTACTTAACACTCTTAAACTTTCATCGCTTTTAGAACTTCGAGAAATTTCTGAACTTCAATCCATTTTCAGTACTTTTTTTATCTCTTAAGTACCCCATATATAGTGCTTGTTAATGTTCTGGGTTCAGTGTTGAATGTGGTGGCTTCAGAGGTCTGTTTGCAGATGCTCCAGCATTGGCTTGTTGATTTGGACACTTAATTATGGATAAAATCTTCATGGTTTGGAGATGATCATTCCATTTTTTGGATCTTTTGGTACAATTGACAAATGGGGTTCCGTACGCGAATGATCGGGACATATTCAGAATTTGAACATGAGTGAATTTATGCAGAGCAGTCAACTATTTGGGACAGATTCACTAGCTTGGGTTATAGTAATATGTTAGTGTTTCACCTTACTTATAAAAAAAACACATAAAATGTTTCACCTATTTAGACTTCTTCATTGAAAGTGAATTTTGGTTTGAAGGGAGGGGGAGATCCATAGCCAATTTTATCACCCCTTGAAATTACTATTGCTTTATTTTTATGGTCTTGTTCATACTTCATGCTTTTATAGTTTTTTGACTTATGATTTTTGTTCCATAAATTTATCGGATATAAGAAACAATACTAGATCGACCGGATAGGCATATTGCAGGATTTGCGTAA